>NW_017617665.1:2095153-2182653 GCF_001879475.1 Ipomoea nil
CACCGCAACAAAGAAGATCATACGATATCTGAAAGGCACAATCAATGTTGGATTGTGGTATCCAAAAGGTACAGATTTTACTCTAACAGGTTTTTCAGATGCGGATTTTGCAGGTTGCAAAATAGACAGAAAAAGCACTTCCGGGACATGCCAGTTCTTGGGGGGAAGGCTTGTTTCTTGGTTCAGCAAAAAGTAAAATTCCATCGCAACTAGTACCGCCGAGGCGAATATATTGCTGCAGGAAGTTGTTGTGCGCAAATTTTGTGGATGAAGCAACAATTGAAGGATTACGGAGTTAATTGTGATGACGTTAGTATTTATTGTGATAATACTAGTGCAATCGCTATCACTCACAATCCGATGCTTCACTCAAGAACCAAACATATCGACATTCGACATCACTTTATAAGGGATCACGTTGAAAAGAAAAATCTGAAGATCGAATATATCCCTACGGAAAACCAAGTTGCTAATATTCTCACGAAGCCTTTATGCGAAACGAGATTTTCTACTTAAGGCACGAGTTGGGAATGATCGAAATGAGCTAAGTATCACTGAACTTAACTCTCTAATTAAATTGATACTTGTGCTCAAAATTAATTGTTTTACGTGGATAAATTGTTTTATGTGTTTCTATGCATGTTTTTATTCGAAATATTTATGTGATAAATTGCAATATGTGTTAGGAATTTATTTGTGTATTTGCATGTATTATTTAACGTGAGATCATATGCCATGCAAATTAATTTGATAAATGTGCAATTCGTGATTTATTTGATGTTTTGTTTAAAATTGCATGTTTTAATGTGTTAATCAGTTTTTGAGTATGTGTTCATGTTTCTGTAAATTAACTAACTTGTTTGCATGAACAATTTGCTCTAAAAATGATTTACATGTTTATTTGTTAATATATATGTGCTATGTGCAAAATGTGATTTAATATGTTATTTGTATGTGTGTTTCGTATATATGCAGTATATGTGATATAAATTGCTATAAATGTTTTAGAAATCTAGAAATTAGTATTTTTTTGTTAGTTTCTAAATATTTTGGAATCTGATTAATATGTTTTTATATAAGTTGTTTCTAATTATAAATTAGGAATATGTGTGTTAATTTCCAAATTATATGTATTTTAATTAGGAATGCCGTGTATATGTGTTTAATATTTTGGTATGTGTGATTAATTATTTGTGGAATAATTTTTGCTACTAACGAGATGTTTGAGTGATATTATGTTTGTGGTACATGAATTTGAGAAAGAAATCAAGAGATAAAGGAGGAAAATTTAGAGTTTAATTGGGCATCAAAACCTCCACCCATAAACTCCTACCCTTTCTAAACCTCCACCCAACTAAACCTCCCCATAATCCTCTCCTAAATAAAATCTTTCCAAACAGATTTTACCCTCTCTTTCTCAAATCGACACCCTCATCTCGCCTGTCAGAAATCCACTCTCTTAATCGATCCCACAAACAAATCTCAGAAGATCAGAATCCAAATCCTTCCTAAGTGTCTCTTCAAATCTCCACCCTCTACACCTTACGTGCATTGGGTATTTCTAAAGAGGTGTGAGCATTAAATGCTCTTGTCTGCTCATGATGACATTTTCTCTTTCCTCGTAACACTCTCTATCAGATGACTCATCTACCCTAAACTCACCCAATCGACACACCTCAACCAAAGGGTACAATTGAGAAGTCTCATCTCTTTCTCTTAAATTCGAAAAATCCCTTCGAGTCATCTTCCTCATATAAACCCCTCACTTTTATCTCAAAAACTCTTTCAAGACCTTCAGAATATCAGAAAACTCTATCTCAAATCATCTCTCCTCGATCAATCGATCTGATCATCATGGCCCAATCTGGAAGAAAGCAAATTGATCCTATTTTTGCCCTCTCCCAACAAGTGACGAATGGGATGGTTCTCATCCTGAGTTTTTCAGACTAGGTTCTACCAACAAGGACACGGCCGGAGAAAATTCTTCAAGCTTTAAAAGACTGTGGACTGTTTGGTTTCTTCACCTACAACTACTATGGAACCTTTGAAGAAGATGTAGCCGAATTTTATCTACATGCAGTCGTTGAAAAGGACTCGATAAAATCTAGAGTTGGAGGATCAGAAGTTTCGATCACTGAAGATGACATACACAAGTGCTTCAACTTTCCTGAATCTCAGATAATGCCAGAATCTCACAGCTATGTTGTTCAAAATTTTTGGAATGAGATTCGCGGTCCTACGGCTCCAATTTTCTCTGATGTATCCGCTCATAAGAATGTATTGAAGTTTGAATATGAGATGTTGGTGGACATGATTTACAAGATTCTTGAACACAAACTGGGAAGTACTGAAGATTTGACCGCGTCAACAGTGTGCCTGATGGACGGAATCATGAAAGGAATAAAATTCAAATGGGCAAAATTTATCTACAGGAAGATGGTTATTTTTGTTCATGCTGCCAAACCAATGAAGAAACCTGCTGTAGTGGACCGATTCTATCAAAATGTTGGATATGGTCTCATCATTGGAGAACTGCTAAGGAAGAAGACAATTCCAATGAGAAAACACAAAAATATTGGAATTTACAGAGCTCTCTTCAGAAAATTCAGTCCTAACTTTGGAAAAAGGTCAAGCCAGAGAAGAGGACAAGAAGGTAGGAGTTCTACAAGTTCAAAAACACCTCAAAGTTCCAGACCGAGAAACAGCAAAGCAATCTCAACCTCAAGTAATCAAATGGGATCAAGCAATAGATCAGGAAGAGATCAAGAAGCCATCAGTACGGCTGTGGCAGTTGTTCCGATCAAATATGCCGAACCAAACGTGTTGGCCGAAGGAGTTGATGATACTACAAGAATGGAATTTGCAGGAGTTGATGTGCAAATTTCAAATGATCTACAAAGAAGACTCTCAAGTCAATCTGCAGCCGAAGGAAGTGCAGGACCTTTAGTTTTTGACTCAGCGCTCATTCAAGATGATCCGGAGCTGTTGAAAGAATTGATAATGGTGCAAACTTGGAGAAAATGGAAACTTGAAAGATATCATTCTTTCATGTCAAAAATCACCCCAGATTTGATACGAAGTGAAGATTTTTCCTTGGAATGGTGTGGAACGAACGTGATGCTAGATGCACTTAACATGGATTTAAATCAAGTGTATCACATGAAGCTACACGAAAAGGCAGCCAGACAAAAAGGAAAAGCACCAATAAAAGGAGGCAGTACGGCTCAAGACCGTTTAGCCGAACAAGAGAGACAGAATGAAATTTCACTTCAGTTAGCTCTACAAAGGTCAGTATATGACACATATCATTATCCAGGTAACACATCTCTTGTGGATAATGAAGTTTTTGATGAAAGAACTAAAGGGACGGCACTCATTGATGTACCAATCATAAGCACTGAAAATCATATGGACATACCTGTGAAAGTCCATGATGCTTCTTTATTGATATCTGATTTGACCCCCACATCAATTAATGTGAATCTGGAGTGCAATGAACAACTTGTGGGAGCCAATGAAAAACAAGTGTCAGAAGAAAGAAGAAGAGATATACCAGTGGAAGTTGCAGTAGAAGTTGCTACTGAGAATAGACTGCAAATCACAGAGGAATTATCCAGTGTATTGCCGGTACACCATACCGAGTCTACCATGCCTACCATGGACCCTGTTCTAGAAAATGAAGATTTATTTACAGACAACTACACGAGAACAGAGGTCTTAGAAGAAGAAATTGGTGATCTCAATCAAGAAGTCGAATCACCTGAAGAAGAAGGGATGCAACTTACTGACACAGTTATTCTCACAGATCCGAATAAAAGTCCATTCGGATCCCCTCAAAACATTGTGCAGATGAATGAACAAGAAGATAACATATTCTCATCCTTATTTGCCAAGGTGGCCGAATCCAGTGATGTTGTTTGTCAAAATATTGGAGAAAAATTGGTTGAACAAAACCAAATGCTAGAACAACAACACACGGATACCCGAGTCAATCTGAAAGAATTAATGGAGCATCAAAATTCTTTGAAGACTTAGATTGACAAAGCAGAAAGAATCTTGAAAGGAGAAGTGACGAAAGGCTTACTTGAAGTCATTCAGCTCATGAAGAAGGAACGTGAAGCAGCTGAAAAGATTCACAACGAACGTCACTTGCGACAAATCAAGGCGATTCAAGATCAAGAAAGCCGAATCAACAAACTTGAAGCTGAACTCACAGTTACAACAAATAAGCTTGACAACGTGCAAACCGTTTCCATTGAAACACACAATAGTGTTGAAACTGTGAAGGCAAACCAAGACCGAGATTTTAAGACCCTTGCATTTTTGGTTGATAACGCCAAAAGGCGGGAAGAAATTCTCAGTCACTTGGCTTTGCAACAACAAGAATTTATTCTTGGAAGTCAACAACAGCCAGTAATGTCTACTCAAGGTAGAGGCCGAAGCCGCGGACAATCATCACAAGGACCATCTCAGATTGGTTTTGCTCAGTTCGCGAATCCTAGTCTTGGTACGAGTACATCAAAGGTTGCTGAACAGCGTGGCTGGTTCGAATGCTCTAAAGGTACCGCCACTCAGACAACAATATGAACTAAGGAAAATCTACCAAGCATGATCAAGAAATGGCCTGCAGCCGATCAAGCCCAATGGATCTCGGAAAAGAATAAAGAAGAAGAAGGCAAAAGGAAAAGAACCGAGATGTGGTATGAACTAAGAGATTTCACCGGAAATATGGGCATGAATCTTGGAGAAGAATGAAGCTTCGAAGAATGTGTCTTATGGTGGGAAAACGGAGTTCTTCCGGGCAACAACATCAAAGAAGCTTTTGGACATTACATGGTCGGACAGCTTACAAAGAAATTTCAGAATGCAAAGTTCAAAGATGATTTCTTCAAGCTCAGAGAACATGTCAAGGAAATTTTGAAGAAAGACTTTGGTGTGAAGAAACCCAGAAGGTAATCTGAAAATTCTCTTAAGCTGATATTCTCTATTTTCAAACCTCTGTTGCGTTTTTCTCAAAAAATTCGAAATATATCAATAATAATTTCCCATGATCTGTTTTGAGTCTTTAATTTTATTTGTTTAATGTAATTAGACTTTCGTGAATTAAAAGACAAGAAATATGTCAAACGCACGACAAAATTAAAAATTGATGATGATCAAAATAAAAAATAATTCAAGATGCGTTTAGGAGCTTGTCTAAAAAATTTAATTCACAAGTTTCTTTTGATTGTGTCTAGAAAACCATTTGTTAAACTCTTCTTGGCTTTGTCAAATAAAATTGAGCAAAAAGATTATTTTTCAAAGACTTAAAGCCAATGACTGAGTATAGGTTTTGGCATTATCAAAAGGGGGGAAATTGTTAGGAATAAAGTGTAATGGTTTTAATATGCCAAATTTGTATTTGTAGATCCCCCAATTTTATTTATAGGTCTAGTAGAGTCTTAGACCATGATCGGGAAATTATTTAATTATCAAAAGAGAAAAACAGAGGAAAATGGATGAAAATAGAAGAAGAAGATATAAAGCCGAAAATCAAGAATTTGTCTGGAGAAAATGACAAATTGAAGAAGAAGATGAATGATACAATATTCACGTCGCTACTACTCAAAGAAGATATCCCAGAAGAATTTTCGTGAAAGAAAATTAATATTGGAAGAATACATGAAATTGACTTGGAGATCAAGCATCTATGGAAAGAAAGAAGTACATCAAATGTGATTGGAGATTTAATCAAAAGCTGTACGGACGAAGTGGATGATGCTTGATATATAATCTAAAATGGCTCAAGTTCGAAACTCACCATCAACAATTTTACAAGGTAAAATTTGAGAAGTCAAATTAAATTAATTTGATGGAGTTGGGAGCTAGTTTAAGCTTTGGCGCGCGCGCCAATTACAAGTGGAAATTGGGAAGCAATTTCACTTGGGTGGCAATTGAGATGCAAGATGCAATTGCACTTGGGAGCCAATTCAAAGGAATTGGGAGCCGATTTCATAGAAATTGAAATTGGGAGCTAGTTCGAAGCAATTGAAATTGGGAGCTAGTTCGAAGCAATTGAAATTGGGAGCTAGTTCAGAGAAATTGAAATTGGGAGCAAGTTTCAAATGGAATCAAAGTTGGGAGCCAATGTAGAATTGAAATTGGGAGCCAATTCAAGTTGTAGTATGGGATGGAGCTAGTTCAGAGAAATTGAAATTGGGAGCAAGTTTCAAATGGAATTGAAATTGGGAGCCAATTCAAGTTGTAGTATGGGATGCAATTCAGATTGGGGACCAATTAAAAGAAGACATTGAGGAGCAATTGAATTGAGATGAAATTCAAAGAGAAGTCCAATTTCGAAGTCAACATTGAGAAGTAATTAGAAATTGAAATTGGGAGCAAGTTTCAAATGGAATCAAAGTTGGGAGCCAATGTAGAAATTGAAATTGAGAGCAAGTTTCAAATGGAATCAAAGTTGGGAGCCAATGTAGAATTGAAATTGGGAGCTAATTCAAGTTGTAGTATGGGATGCAATTCAGATTGGGGACCAATTAAAAGAAGACATTGAGGAGCAATTGAATTGAGATGAAATTCAAAGAGAAGTCCAATTTCGAAGTCAACATTGAGAAGTAATTGGAGCACCAGGAGATGTTGGGAGCCAATTGCAAGCCATTCTACACCAAAACTGAGACCCAGAGATACAAGGACCACTTCAGAGCTGATCAGAGAAGCCATTCTACACCAAAACTGAGACCCAGATATTTCTACTCAACGTTAAACATGAAGTTTGGGAGCTCATTTACATGGAGATGAAACTCCATCAACGGCTAGCTTATCTCTTTCTGACATTTTTGCAGAAGATAAGATAAGATCTCTGACAAAAGATACAAGATTTCAAAAATGAGAGCGTCTCTTTCCAACGGACAGATTCTCATTACCAGCTATAAAATGATGAAGATGTGAAGACTTGAAGAAAAAAAGGGGAAGAATGGAGCAGTGAACAAGAGAGCAGAAAATTCGAATCCATCAAGGGATCGAATAGAGCAATTAAGCTTAAAAGAGTAGAGAGCTAAAATTCTAAGAGCTAAAATCTTCAAGTGTGAGAAAAGAACTCAGAGAGCTTCAAAAGAAAAATATTTTGAGAGTTCTTAAACAGAGCGAAGCAGAGCAAAATATCAAGTGCTTTACTTGATATATTCAAAGAGAGAAAACACTCAGAGCTGTCAAGAGAAATCATTCCAGAGTGTTTATCTTCATCAAAGAGACCTGCGCATCATTGAAGATCATCTACAGAGTCTCAGAAGTTGGAAGCAAGACAACACTTGTTTTGGAGCAAAACAAGAGAAGGGAGGAAAGTAGCACGGAGCTGTGAAATCCTGGATTGTCACACGGAGCTGTGAGATCCGAAGCAGCAGTGTCGGAGGCACTGGGCGTGATTGGTGTGGGCTTGGTGATCAAAGCACCAGATCACGGGATACGTTTCTACCGGAGTGTGGAAGACGGGGGGAAAGTAACGCGGAGTCGTGAAATCCTGGGATAGTAGCGCGGCGACGTGAAACCCGAAGCAGCAGTGTGGTGTCACTGGGCGTGATTAGTGCGGGCTTTGTGATCAAAGCACTAGATCACGGAAATTCATTGTATCGTGGAACCAAGGAGTGGTAGATATAGTGAATTGGCTCTTGGAGAAAAGAGCAAGTGGAGTAGGAGGATTACACCACCTCGCGAACCACTATAATTGTCTTGTGTTCTTTACTGCTTTCTTTACATACCGCTCTTTACATATTCGCTCTCACGAAGATATACTGCTCACACAATCTCACACACACTTTATGTTTATTTATTTCCGCTGTGCACCATACTCTAACAATCTAGTTAAGAGTTTTGGTTTATCTCTGTCTTAGCAATTGTTGTGCTGTGCGAAAAAGTTTGAAAGTCTATTCACCCCCCCCCCCCCCCCTCTAGACTTTCACCTTACCTCTTTTGGGACCAACACCCGGGCTAAGGTTTCATCCTTCTCTTCTATCTTGAGGGAAATTCCCGTGGTGATTCAACACTTACTTCTTTAATGCGCCCAAGGTCTTGACCAAGTTGGGTCAACTAAGCCAATCTCTTAGGGCGCACTTCCCAAATTCTTCCCAAAGTCTCTTGGGAGTCGATGGACTTTGGGTTGAATTTCTCTTCTTATTGAATTTCATCTCCTCTTTAGTGGATGAAATTCTTAGTAAGACTTCATGTCTTACCCGAGGTTCGGCATTGTTGTGCCCTTTTGTGTTACTTTTAATGATAAAGGTGTCCTTGTGTGCCCTTTTTCTTTTTAAAGCGCAGTCGGTTACGAAATCTCGTTGTGGGATGACTCGGTGACTTTACGAGTCATCTCATTTCCTTGTGGGTCCTTAATGACCCTTGAAGTCTTGGCGCGAATGTGCTCTTCACCCTTTTGCTTAGCACCATGGACTACGTAGTTCTTGATTCCATACAACTTGTAAGGAGTCCTCTGATTTACTCGAACGATGTCCATGGTTTGGAGGAGTCCCGGTCCATCCTTAGCATTTTGACTTTTAAGGTTTTCGTGGGTTCTTTGCACGAGTTCCCAACTCGCCTCCTTGGTTTGCGCAATCCTTTACGCCAAACATCCCTAGTCGGTTGTATCGTAGGATCCAACTTCAATTACTCGTGTAATGTAATTGATTGTGATTTCCCGATGGTGCCTCGTGCGTCAAGGTCTTTTATGTAGGACACTATGTTTGGGTGGTCCATGGTTCCTTACCCAAGACTCACATTCATCAATCGAGGCACACAAGTGCGCCACAAATCAATAAAATGAGGGGTTAAGAAATCAGCACATTGTACCAGTGGGTGCGAGGTGGGCGGTCGTCCGCCTGCCAAGCTCCTGCCAAGGACCCGCCAAGGTCCCGTTGGGGACCCGCGGGAAAGTGACTAGGAAGAGTCAATTCCTTCGGGAAAGACCCCAAAAATGCACAGATTCATGTCCTGACAAGTCCCATGCCCTTGTGCACAATAAAAGGGACTTGGATACAAAGGATGACCCATCGTACAATGTTTATTGATCCTTAAGCACGAGTTCTAGAGGTAGATATACATATATATATATATATATATATATATATATCTATGTTTTCTTGGTCTGGGTTAAAGGGATGTAAGAAGTGCAAGGGTTAGGTTTCAAAGTCGAGGGACGGATAGGGTCGATGTTTCCAAGGTCGTAATACAGGAAGGAAGGTTGCTACCTTGTACGGGATTGTTTGTAATGAGGGATCAAGAGCGAGGTTTGGAGTGATAGGACGGATTCTTTAACGAAATGGTACTTGGTTGGCAAGGGGAGGGAAAGGGGCTAAGGACTATTGGCTTCGAGTGATTATGCCTGTTTGGGGCATGGTTGTGGTGTACAGCCGAACTGGTGATCCCTTTTCCTTGGCTTCGTTTGATTCTAAGATTTTCGTTTGATCTTCTCTTCCCGTGTCGAAGTCCCCTTTGTCTCTATGGCTTCCAAGGGAATTCTCGTGATGGTTTCCGTGCATGTTCCCCTCGGATGTTCAGGAGTCTGGACCCAGTCGGTTAGTGGGTCAAATCCCTAGGTCTTGACTCCTAATCCTTGCCGAGGGTTCTTAAGGGTCAAGGGGGTTTCGGGTTGGTCTTTCTTTTTCTATTGGGTTTCATCCCTTCCTTGGTGGATGAAATTCTTAGCAAGGCTTTATGTCCTCTTTGAGGTTCGGCCTGTTGCACCTATTTGACAATGTTTTCTGTAGTGAGGGCCCCTGACACTTTGAACGTATTTGTTTGCCTGCTCTTGTCAACGCATGGCATTCTTCGGTGGCGTACGTACCGGCTATGGTTTCTCGTAACGCCTTCACGGTTTTCGTGCAAGGGTGGGATGATACGTATTCGTAACTTCCACCTACTTCGCCGGTTCCTATCTAACAACTTATTCTAATATTGGATTAATGAATGTCGGTTCTTCACGCCCCTGGGCAGGGTAAGGGCTTTATGCTGCTCTACGGTTTTTAGCAGGGTTTCCAAAAGGAGTGGAGATATGAACTTAGAGTAAGGGCGATGATTCCAATGCTCATATCAATTTAGGGTTTCCGAGGGTTTGGGTTAGGTGCAACAAGGGGTGAGCAAGGTCATGACGGTTGTGAATTTGCTCTTACGGTAATTAAGGATTCGGGGTGGGAGTTTTCAACAAATAGGGGTATCAAGATGCTGGGGTTTCAGGGCGGATGATATTTTAAACTGGGGTGGTGGGGTCGCAAGGTGTCGCGATATACTTACCTTGCACCCAAGGATTCGACTAATGGTGTCGTTCATCCGCTACTTTAATCAGTGTTCTAGTTCTCTTTCCTGTTTGTTGTAGCCGCAACCTGGGTTTGCCGAGATAAAGCAACTTGTCGGAAGGTGCATGCCATTTGTCTGAATCGGGGGTTATCGTGGTTAACCCTGGGTTGGTGAGTATTGCAGTCCGTCCCTTTTAGCAGTCCTGACGTCTTGATGCAACGTCTTTTCACCGCCTCTCCTTAGTAGTCATCCAAATCTTCCTTTTCTTTGGTCACGGTCCTTGTCAAGTCCTTTGACGGGAGTTAGGATGAGGCGATTTATCGGGTAAGTGTACGTTACCCAGTTGTGGAAGTAAACATATCTATTCTCACCCTTACCTGGTGTGGTAAGCGTAGGGGGAGGTTCCTTTAAGTTAGAGAGGGATGAAGTGAGGGAAGGTTATGTGTAGGTTTCACAATCTCACTGCGCGTCCTAAGATTCCTGAATCCTATGTTCCTAAGTACCTAGAGTTCAAGCCTAGTGTCCTAAAGTCCGGTCTTAAGAGTCTTATCCTAGGGTCAAACTTAGGCTCTGATACCAACTGTAACACCCCAGATTTTCAAGACATTTAAAACTTATAATAAAGGTAGAATCTTATTAAATTCCAAGATATAAATACAAGCGTTCGGGGTGCTATGCCACACCTGGGCTAGAGAACCCAAGTGCACAGGCTAACTAACTAATATCCTCAAAGCGTGAATACGTAAACGTGGCACGCAGGCCAAAAGGGAAACTATCTACTTCTAAGTTCTAGCGCACTCCAGTGACTTAATCTTCTGTGCCTGAAAGCCAAATATATCTGTTCAGCGAGAGATGCTGGTAACCCACTCCAACGCGTTGAAATACAATACATATAGAGATATATATAGATATACGAAAACCATTTTGAGCATGAAGATATATCCTACGAACTCTAGCTTTTAAAACCGGGAATGACTCGACAGATAAGGCCAGACACAAGCAACAGTTATAACGAGCATATGCAATTCACAACAGATAAGGTAGATAAGGCAAGGCATAACAATGATCATAACCCAACATGAACAATCCCCAATATAAATCTCATAGTCACATCCCCCAAGACACTCGTAATCACAACTCGTCCATGTCACAACACATAACACACTTTGTTGGCGCCACAGGACCAATCGTATGCCCATACATGAGGGTCAGCGCATATAGCTCTGACACGGCCCCGCAGCACCCTGCCCCGTATCGCAACACGGAGGGGTCGATCGCAACCAACCGATGAACCGCAGCTCATCATAGTGTTTGATCGCAACCAAACAGTGGACCACAACCCAAGAGAATGTCATCTGACCGCAGCCAGGAAAAAGGACGAATCGCAGCTCGTATAGAAACGTTTGATCGCAACCAAACGGTGGACCGCAGCTCAAGAGTATCAATCTGACCGCAGCCAGCTTCTGAACCGCAGCTCAGGATAACCAATCCGATCGCAACCGAATTGGGGTAACACACACATAACACATAGCAAGCACATGCAACCCACATTACACATTAGGAAGGGGGAGAAAACGTATAACAAAACCTATGCGTGATCCATCACTTACTAAGAATAGTCCTAAGGGGTTCATACTTCTTCCACCTAGGTCAACGGGATACCAATTCAACTAGCATGCAATATAATAGACTCATAAACCTACGAACGGTACCCGAAACATCAAACTAGACATAGGCACGATAAACGGAGTCCGTTGGGACACCACGGGGAACGGGGAACATCAAACGGGGAAGCCGGGATCCCAAGTTGGGCGAATTTCCAGTGGGTAGCCGGTGGGTGGGGGGGGCCACCCGCCGGCTGCCCGTCGGACTCACTGTTCCGGGCAGCGGGTCGCCGGCGGGCAGCTGCCCGCCCGCCGGCTGCCCGCTGCCGGATATACTATTTCCGGCCGTGGGTAGGTGGCGGGTCCCCACCCCCCCACCTACCCCCCACTGACTCTTATCACATAATTTTGCCCCGGGAACCGTTGTGGAACCCGAAACCATGCTTAGACACTTTACAACGCAATTAACGACAACACGTAGATAATTAACGGATCAAATGCGAGAAACGAACGGCACATAACCTATTATGCTTTTCTAAACATAATCAACACCCAAACATGCGATTTCCCCACCCGATAAACCAAGAATAATATCATACGATACAACCTAGGGTTCTAATCACTTTTATATCAACAAGAATACGGTTCGTCTTCTAATTACAAGATTCGGTAAGAATAACGCATAAGCATCAAGAACAACACACAATTATCAAGAACATCACATAATCATCAAGAATTCCAAATAATCATCAAGATCCCCATGTAAGCATCAAGAACACCATAATTATCAAGAATCTCCCAACATCAAGATTATCAAGATTCCTCATGGAATCATTATATCAATCATTAATAATAATCATCACCAATCATTAATACACAATAATATGGGGAAACCCTAAGGGGGAATCATAACTATGAAAATAGGTTTTGTTGAGACATGGGTTACCTCTTAGCCTTAATTAATTCCTTGGCTATGAAGGATCTTTCTTTAAGCTTTCTTGATTTCTTGATTTCTCCTAGGGGAATTCTTGGAACTCTTTGGGTGGTGAGAGATTAATGTGGTGGGGATTCTAGGTGCCTCCTAAGTTCCCTATTTATATATTTAAGACTCCTAGTTAGGGCCTGAATGGTATGGGTTTACTAATTCTATTCCTTATAGGGCTAGGGCTTGTTTTAGGGATAAGGGTCCATGGTCCATAGTGGACCATATTAATTAAAGAGAATCCTAATCCTAATCTGAATAGTAAAAGGCCTACTTCTTTTATTCCTAATAGGCTTAAGACTCTTATTCGGGCAAGGGTCCACGGTTCATGGTGGACCTCACTATTTAATTAAAGGTAACCCTAACATAATTAAATCATATTTAATTATTATTAACGGGATTAATTAAATAATTAATCCGGGATTGAAGGTCGTAACACGGGGTGTTACAAGCTTCATGCATTAAATGCTCCATTAATGAGGTTGTACCATGTAGCCGTTGAAGGTATGGAAAGCATTAGGGTTTTGTCCTTTAGCTCCAGGAGTTGGTACATCTTCATTTAATGCTCCTTGGCAAACGTGTCCCACAAGTTGAGGTCCTTAATTTCCTAGGATGTTGTCAAATCAGACAGAGAGAACATTCTTCTTGTTGTTGAAGGTAAGAATGCTTGGAGAGAATCGTCCTTAATAAATCTGTCCTTTCGAGGTAGTTGACAACTCCTTATTAGTTCTCGTTGCTGTTCTTTCGTCTTGGAGACCCTATCAACTAGACATAACTCATTTCGTGTGTTTGTCTAGCTTAACACGAATTACAGGGGAGTTATATATGGCAACTCTCGTCTAGGACGAAAGTAACGATTGAAAAAGCTAATAGTTAGGGGTCTACTTTCTACATTACATTGGTATCATCAAAATCCTAATACAATGTTCCTAACACCACGAGAGTGTGGGAACAACCTCTCAAAGTGAGGGAACTCTTTGGGATTGAGGATTCACCCTCTTGGGAACTAAAAAAAAAAAAATAAAATAAAAATAAAAATAAAAATAAAATGAATGAATGAGCCATAACTTCTAACCTCAAAATTCGCCTTTTCAACATCTTCTATACACTCTACTATATTTTCAGGCCCCTGCCCCTGCCCTTGGACTTTGATCTATGCATCATCAAGTAATGCAAAATACAGAAAACAATAAATTGTTAAATAGTAACACAATTTGCAAAAAAATAAATAAATAAATAAATAAATAAAAATAAACAAGTCAGAGCTGTTTGCTTCTAACCTCAAAATTTTCTTTTCCAAAATTCTTCTTTAGCTTCTCTTGGATATCTTTGGCAGAAGCGATAATGGAAAGGCGATTACACCTAACCAAATCTATTGACTTCAAGCAGAAAATTTGTCCAAAACTGCTTGGAATCTCTTCCAAACAATTACACGATCTTAGACTTATGCGTTCAAGAAGGGGGAAAGAATATTCGACAATCTCCAACCGCTTGAGTATTTTATCTTCACGGAGAAAGAAGTTCAATTCATCAAATTCTCCTTCACATACTCTCCACACTTCTTCATGGAACACATTTTCCAGCTTCAGCACCATAAGACATTTCAACCTCCCAATTACCTTTAAATCCCACCCAGAAACATGAGACCCACTCAATCTCAGCTTCTTCAGTTGTAAAGGAAACATGCATCTTTCTGGAAGGGTTACAAAACTACTGCCAATACAAACTGAAATTGTTAAACTCTCAAGCCCATCTAAATAGTCCAATTTATCCAAAGTGATGGGCTCCACCTCTTCTTTACAGAATATTTTCAGTTTTTTCATGTTTGGAAAACTAGAATACACTTCCTTTCTGCAATGAGTTGGACCTACCCAAGATAATGTTTGCAAATTCTCTTTTACCATGCTTGGAGGATTGACAGCATAGCAAGTGCCAAGTTCAAGATGCCTTAACTGTGGTGACTCCCAAATTGTTGATGGCAAATGGAGAATAGGTGCTCCAACTTGTGATTCACTATCACTACCGGAAACAATAAGTGTCTGCAAATTCACATTACTTGACACAACATCACTCAGACCCTCAAACCATTGTGTTACCGATAAATATCTTAAAAATATCAAATCCCCCAATTGATGCATTGGCAATCTTTGGAGGAATGAAGATTGAACAAATGCCAAAACTCTTAACTTCAAGGATACAAAAATTTCAGTGTCTTCTTGAAAGAAGAAAATGGAGCGAGGGTTGTTTGAACTAAACAACACATAATAGTCAAACCTATGTTTGCATAAACTTAACCAACGTCATGAATTTGCAAATGCATTTAATGACCACCTTGGGAGTTGCCGAGTATTTACTGCACATAAAATTCCCTCTTTTTGAGCTTCTCTGAAACAGATGTTATGCATGACACTGTGCACCCTACAAGTCTTAATTTTGCCATCAACAGTCTGTTTGCTTATTAAGACAAGACTCCTATCAATGAGGTCCTTTAAGTAACAATAAGCAATCATTTCTAACTCCTTATTCTTTGATGGCTTCACAAATCCTTCAGCAATCCATAATCTAAGAAGTATTTTAACTTGGATCTCACTGCGCTTTGGAAAGACTCCAAGATATAGAAAACAACCTTTCAAATATTCTGGCAACTGATTGTACATGAGAACAAGTGCACTATAATCTAGAATTCCCAACAATTCTATTTCCTTTTCAATCTTTTTCAAATCATGTTGTATGTTGTTTTTACATTCAGATAATCGCTTGGCAACTACAACAATTAACAGTGGCAATCCTTCACATATTTCCACAACATGGAACAAGTGAGTCCTGAATTTTCCAAAACTCGGTGCCTTATACCTTTGAAGAGGAAAGATAGTACAGAATAGATCCCAACTTTCATTTGGATCTAGTAAACTCATAAAATGATGATATGTAGTACCTTTGATTGTGTAAGCAATAGCATACTCAGCCACTCTATAGAATCTAGTGGTCAGCAATATGCAACTTCCATTCACTGGAAAATTATTCCAAAATAATTCATTCCAATGCTGAGTGCTCCATATGTCATCAAAAACAATTAGATACGGCTTTTTCTTCAAGCATTTATGAACCTGCTCCAAAAGAGGGTCTCCCTTTATAATTTCATGATTTGGTAAAATTGACTGGATATGGTCTGATCTTCTAGTACTTTGCCCTTATTGTATTTCTGAGTCACTGTAAACCATCTTCGTTCCCGGAAATGCAATGCAACTGGTTGATCTTCAAAGACTTTTCTTCCTAAAGTAGTCTTCCCTATGCCTGGCATCCCAATAATTGGGATTACTTTGACACCATCAAATCGACTGAAGAGTTGATTCTTGATCATACTAACGTCATTTTCACGACCAATCATTCTGCCCTCAAGTTGTGGATAGCACTGCGAGAATTCAAATTCAGACTGAGTATCTTCTTCTTCTTCTTCTTCTTTTTTAGTTGAATCATCACAACATTCCCAAGTCTTCTGTCTCTCCTTTTCTTTATTGATGATCTCCACCAGCTCTACCCTCTTTTCTTCTGCTTGTTGCAAGGTTTGAAAGAGTTCCTGGAAAGCTTCTTCTTCATGCACTGTGTCTTTGGCCAGAACTAAACTACTCAGTTGTATCTTGATGTCATCATCATCTACAACTAAATCTCTTACTTTGGTTTCTTTGATAGCAGCAACATGAAGTCCGGATGTATGAAGAAATCCTCGCAAAGAATAAAGGTTTTCAATGAAAGATCTGAATAGGGTTTTATCATAAAACACCCTCGCGTTGGATCGTAGAGACTTAATATGATGATCTATTATTCCCATGAGATGATAAGTTAAATAATCACCATTCTCTCTCTCATTATACTCTTTTTCGTCCAATTCCTTGATAATCTCCAACACATCTGCTGTCTTTTTTTGTGGTTGTTGCAAGATTTGACACAGTTGCTGGGAAGCTGCTTCTTGATTCACTGCGTCTTTGGCCAGAACAAAGTTGCTTACTTGTAGTTCGATGTCATCTTCAACTTTGAGTGCAAATTCTCTTATTATGGTTTCAAAATATTTGATTGCAGCAGCACTGGCACTGGATTTCTTTTCCAGAAACTCCTGCAAAGAAGAAAGGTTTGCATAGAAAGCATTGATGGGTGCTTGATCGCCATGAAGAGAAACTCTTGGGATGGGTTGCAGCAGAAACTGAAGCTCAATTGTTGTCTTTAGAGAAGTTAAAGCAACATAAGCCATCCCACTCTTTAATTTTTCTGTGATTTCTTCAATGGGAAAATGCAATTGCAAGTTTGAGCTGCTAGGTAGGTAGGTACAAGAGTGAGTTATGAGAACTGAGAAGAAGTTTGAGGGTAGTGGATTGTGATAATAGCAAAAGACAAAGGCATTAACTTCTGTGTGAAAATTTCAATAAAGCCGGCTTGCTGCCAGGAAGGTGAATTTGGAGTTTCATCTCTAGAGAACACCGATCACATGGCCAACCAATTGCAATTTGTATTGTGGATCAGGTTCACATAACATTATAGCCTCTGGATCAAAATGGTGTCGCTTTGACATTTAAGTTTTAAATGATTATGTAGTTTTCATTTCTCATGTTTCAACACAAATTTTAATTTATTGTAGGTATAGAATCAATACTCTTATGACATCAAGCCCGTAACTATAATCTCTAAAAATGTATACAAGATAAATTTCATCTTGTAACCTTCGCTGACAAAGGACCACAAAGAGGACTAGTATGGCAAATTGCTCATAGTTGACTGGCTTAAAGCAAAAAAATCAATAGGCCGCCCTCGGAGTTGAACTTGAAATCTTATGGTATAAGCTAACAATGTGATCAACTTGGTTGGCATTTTGGCAATCATTATGTTGTGGAACCGTGTCCACCTTGCAAGGTGAACACGGTTCTTATTCATAATTACTGACTATATGTTCATAATTATAAAACTATATATTCGTAATTTTTGAACTTCATATTCATATTTATTGAACTCTATGTTCACAATTACAGAACTTTATGTTCATATTATTACTGAACTATATGTCCATAATTATAAAGCTATATATTCATAATTTTTTAACTTCATATTCACAATTATTGAATTTATATATTCATAATTACAAAACTATATGTTCATATTTATGTTCACAAATCTATGTTCATAATTATAGAATTATATTTCATAATTTTTTAATTATATATATATATATATATATATATATATATATATATATATATATATATATATATATATATATATTTAAATAATTTACATACGACGTCGGTTTTTAGGTAAACACCGAAGCCGTATATATTTATTATTTTTAAAAAATAAAAAATAATTAGCCTACGGCGTCGGTTTTTAGGTAAAAACCGACGCCGTATATATATATATATATATATATATATATATATATATATATATATATATATATATATATATATATTTAAAAAAAATAATAAATATATACGGCTTGGGCTTTTACCTAAAAGCCGAAGCCGTATATATTTATTATTTTTAAAAAAAATAATAATTAACCTAAGGCGTCGGTTTTTAGGTAAAAACCGACGCCGTATGTTCTTTTTTTTATTTATTTATATGCGTTTTATGTTTTCTACCCCACCTGTATCAATTTTCAAACCCTGCGCAGCTAGCAATTTAACATTCAGCATTCAACATCAACTAATTTATTAAACTAATTCAAGCTACTAAACATAAAACTAATATAAGTACCACAATTCAACAAAACTACTAAACATTAAGCCAATAAACATAAACTAATTTTAAACGTAAAGTATCAAACTATTAAACATGAAACTAATATAAAGAACACAATTCATTAAGCTAATTCAAGCTACTAAACATAAAACTAATATAAGTACCACAATTCAACAAAACTACTAAACGTTAAGCCAATAAACATAAACTAATTTTAAACGTAAAGTATCAACTAAGAAGCGTTTTATTAACCCATTCATCAATAAGAAGCTTAGACCATTTGTCTCTAACTTCATCAATCTCTTTTTTGTTGTAGGGCAATCTTCCTTGTCTTTCCAAAGCCTACAAAGTTCAAAAGAAATAAAATTAATAAATAAGCAAGTATTTTTAAACATTTGAAGCCAAAAGATATATTAAGAAATTACTTGCCTTATCCATTCCTTTGCTTAGATTGTTGGAAACAATTTCCAACATGAACTTCATCACATAATAACCACATTCGGTGGTTCCCTTTTGTATAGCACACTACATTGAATTACAATAAAAATAAAATAAATTAATAAAAAAAAAACAATAAGTTTGCATGTTTTACAAAGTGAATGAAGTACTTACCGAACATATAGTCCATTTTGGTGAACGATTTTGTTTCTTTCCACTCATCATGTTTGTTGCAGTCATACACCTATTAATATAAGACATAGAATATATATAAATACTTGGCATCACTAGTTTAATGATAACTATTAATTAATTATATAAATTTACATACGTTTCCATTATATGTTTAATGTCTTCACGCGGCCCATGACCAAGTGAATCAAACCAAAAAATTTCATTTAGTCGAGGACAAATCGCCATCAACATCCAATGCTCACTACAAATAAATAATTTATTAGTTTTAAGTGAATATAATATATAATAAAAATATATTATATATAAGTACTTTTATTTAAAACGTAATTAATACTTACTTGAGAACATATGGGGCTAAGTATACCAATTTCTTCCCCGACTGCATGGTGGCATTTATATATGATTTCCTGTCTTCCATATTATTCATTTGTGGTTGAATCCAATATGGATCTAGGAAGCCATACGTGTCTTTTGATGCCAACTCAAAACTAATGTAAATACCCCTATTCACAAACACAACCAATTATATATAGATTACCAACTATATAAATATAAAACTATTATGAATAAATAATACTAAAGAACTTATTACCTCATAAAGAACTGAATTAGAGAAACATCGATGGTCTCCATATTGGATTTGCAAACATGCGCTTAAATCTTGGAAGAATTGGGAGATACCACAAAACTTTAGCTGGTGGACTTTTCAAACGTACTTTACCACTCTCTCTTGTTTTATAACGAGATGCCCCGCATATTTGACATGCATGCAAGTCTTTGTAATCATTCCTAAACAATATGCAATCGTTAGGGCAAGCATGTATTTTTTTGTATCCCATACCCATGGGACACAACATCTTTTTGGCATCATATGTACTCTTGGGAAGTTCATTACCATCTGGAAGCATATCATTGACTATTTTAAGTAAAGCAGTAAAGCTCTTGTCGCTCCACCCATTCCCAGCTTTCAAGTTGAATAATTTTAATACAGCAGATAATCTGGTATATTTACTACACCCTGGCCATAAAGGTTGTTTTGAATCATTCAATAATTCATCCAACTCATTTGACCGATTGGTAAACTCTTCTCCAACATCGCGAAACATTTCATCCAACCGATCTTCAGACTCATCATCTTCATTGTCAACATACATGTTAGATGTTGTAGCCACATCGCTTTCACCGTGCCAAATCCATTGTGTATAATATGGATTAATCCCATTAACAATTAGATCATCATATATGTCTTCTTCACCTAACCTTTTCTGATTACAACATTTCGTACAAGGACAGAAGAACCTCTTATTACTATTCGGAAGGTTATTATTTGCAAACTGTAAAAAATTTCTAACTCCATCTTCATATTCCTGACTAAGTCGATTAGCTTTCATCCAACTTTTATCCATCACAAGCCAATCTAAAATAATAATAACCTAGTTAAACATTTGTTAACAACATTTTAACAAATTTATATAATTATAACTACTACAACAACTACACTATATTCATTTCGGCCAATTAGTATTACATTTTTCTCACAACATTTTAAGTTAAATTATTTGATAAGTTATATACTTGAAAAGGCAAATTATGGACCAAGATTCACCTAGCATGGTGGGTCTTGGTCCAAAACAACATCATTTTATATTAAGTATCAACTAGTGCAATATATTCAATATATAACATCATCATGTATTATACACTTAGCTTGTTCACTTAAATTATTTGGTAAGTTATATACTTGAAAAGGCAAATTATGGAACAAGATTCACCTAGCATGGTGGGCCTTGGTCCAAAACAACATCATTTTATATTAAGTATCAACTAGTGCAATATATTCAATATATAACATCATCATGTATTATACACTTAGCTTGTTCACTTAAATTATTTGATAAGTTATATACTTGAAAAGGCAAATTATGGACCAAGATTCACCTAGCATGGTGGGTCTTGGTCCAAAACAACATCATTTTATATTAAGTATCAACTAGTGCAATATATTCAATATATAACATCATCATGTATTATACACTTAGCTTGTTCACTTAAATTATTTGGTAAGTTATATACTTGAAAAGGCAAATTATGGACCAAGATTCACCTAGCATAGTGGGCCTTGGTCCAAAACAACATCATTTTATATTAAGTATCAACTAGTGCAATATATTCAATATATAACATCATCATGTATTATACACTTAGCTTGTTCACTTAAATTATTTGATAAGTTATATACTTGAAAAGGCAAATTATGGACCAAGATTCACCTAGCATGGTGGGCCTTGGTCCAAAACAACATCATTTTATATTAAGTATCAACTAGTGCAATATATTCAATATATAACATCATCATGTATTATACACTTAGCTTGTTCACTTAAATTATTTGATAAGTTATATACTTGAAAAGGCAAATTATGGACCAAGATTCACCTAGCATGGTGGGTCTTGGTCCAAAACAACATCATTTTATATTAAGTATCAACTAGTGCAATATATTCAATATATAACATCATCATGTATTATACACTTAGCTTGTTCACTTAAATTATTTGGTAAGTTATATACTTGAAAAGGCAAATTATGGACCAAGATTCACCTAGCATGGTGGGCCTTGGTCCAAAACAACATCATTTTATATTAAGTATCAACTAGTGCAATATATTCAATATATAACATCATCATGTATTATACACTTAGCTTGTTCACTTAAATTATTTGGTAATATAAGTTATATACTTGAAAAGGCAAATTATGGTCCAAGATTCACCTAGCATGGTGGGTCTTGGTCCAAAACAACATCATTTTATATTAAGTATCAACTAGTGCAATATATTCAATATATAACATCATCATGTATTATACACTTAGCTTGTTCACTTAAATTATTTGATAAGTTATATACTTGAAAAGGCAAATTATGGGCCAAGATTCACCTAGCATGGTGGGCCTTGGTCCAAAACAACATCATTTATATAAACAATAATAATATTTCAAGATATACACAATAATATATAAACAAAATTTCATAAAATTCCACATATACACACAACAATTCATAATTGACCCACTAACTTATAAAATTAAATATATACACAATTATTCCTAAAATTTCGAAAATATACACAATAATAATATATAAAATTCAAAATTCAAAAAATATTTATACATAACCATTTTTAATTTATAATATATATATATATATATATATATATATATATATATATATATATATATATATATATATATATATATATATACGTACGTACCTTGCAACGACGTTGGGCGACGGCGAGGACGGCGGCTTAGGGCGACGGCGAGCGAGGCCGAGGCCGAAGACGACGGCACTGTTGCGAGCGAGGCCGAGGACGACGTCGACGTGCGGAGAGCGAGGCCGACGGCAGTGGACGACGGCTTAGGCGGCGGTGGAGAGCATCGGTGGCGTAGGGCGATCGGCGGCGGTGGCGTACGGCGGATGGAGCAGTGAGCTGAGGAGTGAGCAGTGAGCTAGGGCGTTTGGAGCAGTACGTGAGCTGGAGCTAGCTTCATAAATTTTTTTTGGAGTAAGTATGTACCTGCTAGCTCGCTTCATAAATTTTTTTTTTTTTTAATTTATGTATACGGCGTCGGCGTTATACGACGCCGACGCCGTATACCATTTAAATATTTTTTTTTTAATTATAGTAAATACGGTGTCGGAGATTAATTCTCCGACGCCGTATCTACTATTTATTTTTTATTTTTTTTTAAAAAATTCGAGTATACGGCGTCGGCGATATACGTCGCCTACGCCGTATACCATTTTAATTTTTTTTTTAATTATACGATACGGCGTCGGAGATTTAACTCCGACGCCGTATCTCCTATTTATTATTATTATTATTATTTTTTAATTTGAGTATACGGCTTCGGCGTTATACGTCGCCGACGCCGTATACCATTTTTATTTTTTTTTTAATTATTAGAGATACGGCGTCGGAGATTAATTCTCCGACGCCGTATCTACTATTTTTTTTTTTTTTTTAAATTCAAGTATACGGCGTCGGCGATATACGTCGCCGACGCCGTATACCATATATATATATTTTTTATTTGAGATACGGCGTCGGCAACGTATAACGCCGACGTCGTATCTCGTATTTATTTTTTATTTATTTTTTATTTAATATACGGCATCGGCCATACCAAATAACCGACGTCATATGTATTTTTTAAAAAAATAAAAAATAATTTTAAATATTTAACGTCGGATTTTCAAAAAACCGACGTTATAATGTAGACGTTAAATCCGTTTTCTGTAGTAGTGTATATATATATATATATATATATATATATATATATATATATATATATATATATTCATAATTATAAATAATTTTGGAACCAAGGTGGACACCATTCCACGGCATAATTTGCCCTTGGTTGGAGTTATAGGCACATACGGATTCTTAATTTGCATCAAGAAATGCATATTTTGTAAAATTTATTTAACTTTCTAAAAAAATTAACATGAGTAATAATATTTAATTATTCGTTAAAAACTCAATATATATATATATATATATATATATATATATATATATATATATATATATATATATATATATATATATATATATATAATTGCACTCAGGTGCGAATGAAGCGCCCAAGAGGGAATATGTGAACGAATCAGCGCGCGACACGTGTCCAGATCTAATGGATTAAAATACACGGTGGCATTTTCATAAATAATTGAACATTGAAGTACAAGTAAAATGTATTAAAAGTACATGAAAATGTATTATAGGTGCAAGTAAAATTTACACTGAGCAACAATACTAAGTGCACATATAGTAAGTAGTTGCACCTATAGTTATAAGTAGGTGCACCTAGGTGCATGAATGTTTGCGGGAAGTGAATGTTAACAATGACAAAATTACATTCACTTATAGGTGAAAGTAGGTGGACCTATAGTTATAAGTAGTTGCACCTATATTTATAAGTAGGTGCACCCAGGTGCATGAATGTTTGCAGGAAGTGAATGTTAACAAGGCAAAATTACATGCACTTATAGGTGAAAGTAGGTGCACTCGTAAGTGATTTTACTTGCACTTCGATGTTCAATTATTTACGAAAATGTCACCGTATTTTTTTTAATCTGGACACGTGTCGCGTGCTGATTCGTTCGCATATTCCCTCCTGAGCACTTATTCGCACCTGAGTATATCCCTATATATATATATATATATATATATATATATATATATATATATATATATATA
Source organism: Ipomoea nil (assembly GCF_001879475.1). Taxonomy (NCBI): domain Eukaryota; kingdom Viridiplantae; phylum Streptophyta; class Magnoliopsida; order Solanales; family Convolvulaceae; genus Ipomoea; species Ipomoea nil. The sequence goes on from NW_017617665.1 coordinate 2,119,639, forward strand.
TATTGCTCTCATCATAGGTTTGTCAGTTAGTCAACTAGATATATTTGGTAGTTCAGTTGGTTTTCGTGTAAAAAATTACACACAAAATTAATTACATTTGTGTCAAGTAAAATATTGTAGTTGTTATATCTTAGATCACGGTTCATCTTGCAAGATGAACTCAAATCGTATCAAATAAATGTATTTTGTTAGCTTAAAAGTTTGAAACATGATTAATATCAACATTTTGATTTTAAAGCATCCATACCAATTGATATAGTGTCTAAAACTTATTACTCTTAGTGGAAAAATATTATAAATTAAAATAAATTATAAGATTTTAAATAAGTTTTGCAAAAGAGAATGGATGTACATTTTCAGTCCTAAAATTGTTTATTGACTAAAATTCTTTACATTTATTAATTGGCCGGTCGTGAACTTCCTGATTTTCGTACAATATATTTCAAAAAATCATCAAATAGAAAAAAAAAAACAAAAGATGAATACTTAACGATCTACTATGCACCACTCAAACCTGTACGATCCACACACTGCATGCCTTCATAACCCAACTTCACCGGTACTCGTTCTACCTGACTCGTAATAGACCTTAGCTTTCGTTTCCATGAGAAAAACAAAACTGGGTTGCTTTCTGACTTTTCTAAGAGTCTCACCCTCTGAGGCATTCATCTCCGGTGACTCATTCCTGGTGTTTGGTGATCCGGTGGTCCTGGTAGAGTGGTGGAAGGTGGAAGCCCAGCGAGTAGCAAGTGTGGTGTGGTGGTGACCGATGCTCTTAGAAGTCCTTGTTTTACAGGAAATTTTGAGAGAAACGTAATAAATCACAAACTCGAGTTTTATATTTTTTATTATTTTATTTTATTGTGACATATAGTGTGAAATATTCTTCGTAATTTCGTGATATTATTCATTTTGAATTGGTGGACGCAGTGTGCTTAGCTTTATTGTGAAATTTTTGATATATTTGGTTGTATACATTGTATACACGGTGAAATCTCTATCTCCTAATTTTGGAAAATATGATAACATTTTATATTAGCATCAGTCTGATACTTTGAAATCTCTATCCCCTATGGATTATCATTTATTTTCAAGGATTGAGGACCCTTAAAAGAATATCAAATTTTAACGCTGCTGCAATCAAAGATTTGGAAATTTTCAGACACTTTGCATTCAAAGCAAAAGAGGATATGGAAAAACAATCATGGGAAGTTCGTTATTCCAGATTCACAGATAAACATAAAAAACTTTCTAAGAAACTCCTCCAAACCTTGCAAGAAGTAGCTGAAAACACAGCAGAGCTATGGACAGAATCAGCAACACAAGCAACGAAGCCGATGAGGCCAATGAAACACAACCACCTATTCCTTGGTTAAAACATAATTCATGCTAGTCTGTGAATGTTAAGGGAGGAGATAATGGATCATCCTCGAGCTGCTCTCCAAGGTTTGAGGACAGAATGGTTGGTCGTCAAAATGATGTTAATTACTACAATAAAGGATCAACTCTTCAGTGGCTTTGGTGGTCTAAAAGTAATCCCGACTATTGGGATGTTGGGCATAGGAAAGACTACTTTAGCTCGAAGAATTTTTGAAGATCAACTAGTTCCACTGCATTTCGATGTAAAAATCTGGTTTACTATGCCCCAGAAATACAATAAGATCCAAATACTACGCATCCTCCTTCGGTCAATTGCACTAGCAGAGCAACATGAACTTAAAGAGGGAAGAACTCTAGTAGAGATGATGCAGGAATGCTTGATAGACAGGAGGTATCTAATTGTTTTAGATGACATATGGAGCACTCAGCATTGGTGATGGCGTTCACACCAGCAACACAACACAAGGAACCTGAGTAATATCTGTTTGGAGGCTCAAGAATCTTTTCCCTAGATTATATTAAATGCATTTTCATTTTCCATGTGTCTTTTACAATTCCTAGAATTTGAATGTTACGTTGCTTTGTTTTATGCCTATATATTAGGCCATTTTGTAACCAGAAGGGGGACTTGAAAATTATTATGAATGTACTTCCTGTTTTGTTCTAATGAATCATTAGAATTCTTTGTTCAGCTACTGCGTTCTGCATCAGTTGGTATCAGAGCCATTAAGTTCTTAGGCAACAAACGAGATAGCGGTACATCCCTCTCAAATTGTTACGACCCAAAATGGTTCGAGATGGCAATACCGGCGGTGGTAGCAATCAACCCATTGGCGATGACCGTGGGGTAGAAGCCATTTGGGCAGCATTTCGAGCACACGAGGATAACTCTAACCGCGAGTTCCAAGAACTTCGTGGTATTCTTGAAGCTATACGTTTGGGAATGAATGGTGGTGGGATAAATCCGGCTGCCAATCCCAGACAAAACCAACCTGTGGAAGGAGCTATTCCGAGGCAAGCACAACACCCACCCCGGCGCTATAACTTTCAGGAGCAAATGGATGACAGTGATGACGAAGATACTACAAGCCACAATTATCCTGCACAACGACGAGAGTACTACAGACCCAAGATTGACCTTCCTTGCTTCAATGGCAACTTAGACATTGAATCTTTCTTAGACTGGTGCTATGAAGTTGAAAGCAGTTTTGAGATGCTAGATGTCCCTGAAAACAAGCAGGTTAAGTATGTTGCAAACAAGTTACGCGGTGGGGCATCCGCTTGGTGGGATATGACTCAGAATAATAGGAGGAGGCAAGGAAAAATTCCTGTGACCTCATGGAGAAAAATGAAGAAGCTCATGATGGGGAGATTTTTGCCCCCTGACTATCAGCAACAGCTATTTCAAAAATACCAACGTTGCTCTCAGGGAGGTCGGAGCGTGAATGAATACACAGAAGAATTCTATCGGCTTGGAGCGCGTTGTAATCTGTCTGAGACTCCTGAACAACAAACTGCACGCTACATAAATGGGTTGAGATTTAATATCCGAGAACGAATGGCTTTGGCTCCAATTTGGACGGTTGATGAAGCCTATAATATGGCTTTGCGGGCTGAGGAATTGTTGTCTCAAGCTACTTCTCGTAAACAGTCCATGGCAGCACCGTCTAGAAATACTACAGAGACCAATTCCCAGAGAACTACTCCAAACCAAAATTTTGTTCCTTCACTATCTCATAATTTGCAGGAGGCAGTAGGCAATAATTCTAAATTCCAGCGACAAAAAGGTGGTGAAATATCTTCTAAAAGTATTGCACCAAATCCTTATGCAAGACCAATGACGGGCAAGTGCTTCAAATGTGGTGAACCAGGACACCGCTCAAATGAATGTCGAGCTAGAAAATCTGTCAACCTTGTGGAGGAACAAGATGAGTTTGACGAAGAGGGAGTCACTAATGAAGATGAAGTAGAGGTTGCCGAAGAAGTCGGAGAACACTTAAATTGTGTTGTACAGAGGCTTCTGTGCACTACTGAAAGAAATAATCCTGCCCAAAGAAACAACATCTTTCGAGCTCATTGCAGTGTACTGGGAAAAGTTTGTAAACTTATTATTGACAATGGCAGTTGTGACAACATTGTATCCAAGGCACTTGTGCAACGTTTAGGACTGCCAACTAAGCCTCACCCGAAGCCTTACAAATTGGGTTGGATAAAAGAAGGGCCATCTGTTATGGTGATGGAGGTTTGCCGTGTGCCGGTTTCTATTGGGAAGAGCTACCAAGACACTGTGACTTGCGAAGTCATTGACATGGATGCATGTCATATTCTTTTAGGAAGACCATGGCAGTTTGATGTAGATGCTATTTACCATGGGCGGCAGAACACTTATGAATTTTTGTGGAAAAGTAAAAAGATATTAATCCCTCCTATTTCTTGGAATGTTGCAGACCAAAGAAAAACATGTGCTGTCACTGCAAATTGGAAGGAATTTATTGCAGAAGCTAAAGACTTCAAAACTATCCTTCTAGTGGTGGGTAAGGAAATAGACTCTCAATATTTTGTTCCTAATGAGCTGAGATCTTTGCTAAAGGAATTTTCAGATGTTGCACCAGAAGAACTTCCTGATGGATTGCCACCTTTAAGGGACATTCAACACCAAATAGATTTGATACCCGGAGCAAGTCTACCTAATCTCCCACATTATCGCATGAATCCCGTGGAGAATGAGGTTGTAAATAATATAGTTGTTGAACTCTTACGGAAGGGATTTATTCAAGAAAGTAAGAGTCCATGTGCTGTGCCGGCATTACTCGCTCCAAAAAAGGATGGCAGTTTTAGAATGTGCGTTGATAGCCGGGCTATTAACAAGATCACCGTCAGGTATCGTTTCCCAATTCCGCGATTGGATGACATGCTAGACCAACTCCATGGTGCTACTGTTTTCTCAAAAATTGACCTTAGAAGTGGATATCACCAGGTGCGTATTAAACCTGGAGACGAATGGAAAACCGCTTTCAAAACCCGAGATGGTCTTTATGAATGGTTGGTAATGCTGTTCGGGTTGTCCAATGCTCCTAGTACTTTCATGCGGCTCATGAATGAAGTCTTAAGGCCTTTCAATGGCAAGTTCATTGTTGTATATTTTGACGACATTCTGATATATAGTCAGAACCAGGAAGAACACCTAAGGCATCTAAAGTTGATATTGCAGACTCTTCAGAAACACAAGTTGTACATCAACTTAAAAAAATGCTCTTTTATGGTTGAAAAACTTGTCTTTCTTGGCTTTGTGATTAGTGCAGATGGAATACGAGTTGATGAAGAAAAGGTGAGGGCAATACGAGAATGGCCGACTCCAACGACCGTGGGGGAAGTTCGAAGCTTTCACGGTTTAGCCACCTTTTACAGAAGGTTTATTAAAGATTTTAGTAGCATTGCAGCTCCCATCACTAATTGTTTGCGTAAAGGAAATTTCAAATGGGATGAGGTGGCTAATGCTAGCTTCAATGAACTAAAGGAGAAAATCACATCTGCCCCTGTTCTTGCATTGCCAGACTTTAACAAAGTTTTCGAAGTTGAATGTGATGCCAGTGGAGTGGGAATAGGTGCTGTGTTGTCTCAAGAAAAGAAACCAGTGGCATTCTACAGTGAAAAACTAAGCCCAGCTCGTGAAAAATGGTCTACTTATGAACAGGAACTCTATGCAGTGGTACGAGCTTTGCAGGTTTGGTCTCATTATTTAATGCCTCGTGATTTTGTGATTTACTCAGACCATGAAGCTTTAAAATACTTTCAAAATCAGAAACACATGAACAAAATGCATGCAAGGTGGTCATCTTTCCTTGAGCAATTCTCCTTCGTGATTAAGCATAAATCTGGAGTATCAAATAAAGTGGCTGATGCCCTTAGTAGACGAAGGAGCCTGTTGATCACATTGCAAGGAGAGCTCATTGGGTTTGAACTACTAAGGGACCTCTATGATTTTGATGAGGATTTCAAAGAAATATGGAAGAAAGCTCAACAACACAACTCAACTCAAGACTTTCATATTTTAGATGGATATCTGTTCAAAGGAAATCGCTTATGCATCCCAAGGACATCTTTACGGGAAAAGCTCATTAGGGACTTGCATGGTGGAGGTTTAGCAGGGCATATGGGCAGAGATAAAACGATTGCTAGCCTAGAAGAGAGGTATTATTGGCCACAATTGAAGAGAGATGTGGCCACCTTTGTGAAGAGATGCTCTATTTGTCAAACCTCTAAAGGGCATGTGCAGAATACTGGTCTTTATACACCTTTGCCAACTCCAGAGAATATTTGGGAAGATTTATCCATGGACTTCGTGCTTGGCCTTCCCAAAACACAGAGGGGAGTAGATTCGGTGTTTGTGGTGGTGGATCGGTTCTCCAAAATGGCTCATTTCATCCCTTGTAAAAAAACTTCTGATGCTGTTCATGTGGCCCGACTATTTTTTCAAGAGATTGTTCGTCTTCACGGTGTCCCTCGATCCATAACATCTGACAGAGATTCAAAATTTCTCTCTCATTTTTGGACGACTCTTTGGAAGCGCTTTGATGCAAGTTTGAATTTCAGTAGTTCTGCGCACCCACAAACGGATGGTCAGACTGAGGTCACAAATCGTACTCTCGGGAATTTGATCCGGTGCATTTGTGGAGAGCATGTTAAGCAGTGGGATTTTGCTTTGTCACAAGCTAAATTTGCATACAATAGCTCTGTTCATATGTCCATTGGGCGTTCTCCATTCTCTGTTGTGTATACAAAAACTCCACGCCATACTGTAGACCTTCTTCACTTACCGAAGGTTGATGGGATACACAAATCGGCCTCAAACATGGCTGAACAAGTCAAGAATGTCCATGAAGAAGTTAAGGCAAAGTTGAGCGCTTCAAATGCCAAATATAAAGCTGCAGCCGATAAAAAGCGCAGACAACAATTGTTTCAAGTTGGAGAACATGTGTTAATATACTTACGCAAGGAGAGGTATCCTGCAGGCACTTTTCACAAACTCAGTCCAAAGAAATATGGCCCATTTGAGATTCTACGAAAGATCAATGACAATGCCTATGTCGTGAACATACCAGATGACTGGAAGATTTCGAAAACCTTCAATGTTGCGGATATCTTCAAGTTTTATCCTGGCCAAGAGTTGTATCCAAATGAAGCTAACTCGAGGACGAGTTTTTCACAGGTAGGGGAGTATGATGGCGTTCACACCAGCAACACAACACAAGGAACCTGAGTAATATCTGTTTGGAGGCTCAAGAATCTTTTCCCTAGATTATATTAAATGCATTTTCATTTTCCATGTGTCTTTTACAATTCCTAGAATTTGAATGTTACGTTGCTTTGTTTTATGCCTATATATTAGGCCATTTTGTAACCAGAAGGGGGACTTGAAAATTATTATGAATGTACTTCCTGTTTTGTTCTAATGAATCATTAGAATTCTTTGTTCAGCTACTGCGTTCTGCATCAATTGGGATGATATCAAACATGTTTTTCCTCGTTATGAGGAAGGAAGTCGCATATTGCTGACCACTCGGTTCAATGAAGTGGCTGATTATGCTTGCACATTCAAAGGTAATCATCATGTTATGAGTTTACTAGATCCAAATGAAAGTTGGGAACTATTCTGTAATATCTTTCCGCTTGAAAGGTATAGGGCACCAAGATTTGAAAGCTTTAGGAGTCATCTGTCCAATGTTGTGGAGAAATGTGAAGGACTGCCACAGGTAATTGTTACCGCTGCTGTGTGTTTATCTAAATGCAAAAACAACATACAACATGAATTGAAAAAAATGGAAAAAGAAATTGAGTTGTTGGGAATTCTAGATTATAGTTCACTCGCACTCATTTACAATCAGTTGCCAGAATATTTGAAAGTTTGCTTTTTATATCTTGGAATCTTTCCAAAGCGTAGTGAAATCAAAGTCAAAACGCTTCTTAGGTTATGGGTTGCAGAAGGATTTGTGAAGCCATCAAGGAATAAGGATTTAGAAAAGATTGCTTATTGTTACTTATAGAACCTCATTGATAGAAGTCTTGTGTTAATAAGCAGTTGGACGTTTGATGGAAAAATTAAGACTTGTAGGGTGCACAGTGTCATGCATAATATTTGTTTTAGAGAGGCTCAAAAAGAGGGAATATTATGTGCAGTAAATACTCAGCAACTCCCAAGGTGGTCATTAAATGCATTCGCAAATTCCTGTCGTTGGTTTAGTTTATGCAAACATAGTTTTGACTATTATGTGTTGTTTAGTTTAAACAACCCTCGCTCCGTTTTCTTCTTTCAAGACAATTCTGAAATTTTGGTACCGTTCAAGCTGTTAAGAGTTTTGGCATTCGTTCCATCTCCATTCCTCCAAAGAGTGCCAATGCAGTTAGGGGATTTAGTTTTTCTAAGATATTTATCTATAACACAATGGTTTGAAGGTCTCAACGATGTAGTGTCAACTAATCTGAATTTACAGACTCTTGTTGTTTGCGGAAGTGACAGTGAATCACAACTTGCAGTACCTACTCTCCATTTGCCATCAAAAGTTTGGGAGTCACCACAATTAAGGCATCTGGAACTTGGTGCTTTGTATACTGTTGATCCTCCTAGTGTGGTAAAGAAGAATTTGCAAACATTATCTTGGGTAGGTCCAACTCATTGCAGAAAGGAAGTGTATTCCAATTTTCCAAACATAAAAAAACTAAATATATTCTGTAAAGAAGACTTAGAGCCCAATCACATTGGTGGATCTTCCAGCAAACACATCATTTTGGATAACTTGGACTATTTAGCACGACTTAAGAGTCTAACGATTTCAGTTTCTGTTGGCTGCATGGTAACATTTCTTGAACGGTGTGCATTTCCATCACAACTGAAGAAATTGAGTTTGAGTGGGACTAATCTTTCTCGGTGGGATTTAACTATAGTTGGCTCATTGAAACGTCTTGAGATGCTGAAGCTGGAAAATGCTTTCCTTGAAGAAGTGTGGAGAGTAGCTGAAGGAGGATTTTATGGATTAAAGTATTTGGTCCTTAAAGATAAAAAACTCAAGAGGTTGGAGGCCTACACAGATGCTTTCCCATGTCTCGAGCACCTAGTTCTAAGATGTTGTCATTATTTGGAAGACATTCCAAGCAGTTTTGGAGAAATTTTCTGCTTGAAGTCAATCGAGTTGGATAGGTATAGCCGCCCTTCCATTGTCACTTCTGCCAAGGATATTCAAGAGAAGCTAAATAAAAATTTTGGAAAAGCAAATTTTGAGGTTAGAAGCTCGATCTGGCTTGATCATTCTTTGTTATTAGATGTTGAACATTGCAAATCTGTTGCTACTTAATTTTTTCTAACTTCATTTGTTTTCTGTATTTTGCATTACTTTATCATAGATCAAAATTGACGAATGAGGGTATATAGTAGAATGTGTAGAAGATGTTGGGGTTGGCAAATTTGAAAAGACAAAAATTCTGAGGTTAGAATTCATTCTTAATCTTCTTTTTTTCGGTTTTATTAAAATTTTTTCTTATCTTCTTTTTTTTTTTTTTAAATATTCATGATTCTTTACAAGTAATATCTGTTTTATATATATTTTTAACTTTCTCAAACATTTTCAACCCAAAGAATTTAAGCCTCCACCACAGAGGTTCAAACCTATGACCGTCCATTTGGTTTCTCTATTTTGCATTACTTTTTCATGCTTGGAAATGAAAGAGGCTGAATATGATGAATCAGGCAGCTGGGCACGTAGTAGAGTCTGAAAAAGATGTTGGGGTTGGCAACCTCAAAAATATCAAGCATGCCACTGCCTGATGCAAATTGATTTACAAGCTAGCTAGGCAAAGTATATTTCTGAAAACTGCTCTAATTCTCCATTTTTGGCGTCATACATTTAATTTCCTGCAATGCCACAAAGCATATATTAGATTTGACATTTTCTTCTTAATTGCAGGTTTTCAAGCTGAAAAACTCTGAACTAGAAGTGGTATGTTGTTAAGGTGATTGGTTTTCTTAACAAGATCAAGATCTAGCTAGCTGCTGTAAAACCTGGAAACCAAATGAACACAGTAGATTGTTTTAGCTGAGATTTCCATGTAAAAAGGGATGAAAGAAGAAAACTACCTGCCCTCCTTTAAGGAAATGGCATGACTAGAATTGTAGTTCTTTTTTTTTTCTTTTTTTTTAAAAAAAAAAATATATATAGTCAAGCACATAATTCGAAAATTTTATTATTATAGTCAAGAAATCAAGATGAGAACTAATGGAGGTTTTTTTTTTTTGGGCGATGAGAGGGACTCGTGAATCTGTAATCACTATTTGAGGGTAAGCATTAAGTAAATAGTGCTCTCTCGTAATAGCTTGCAAATCACACATGAGAGGTGTGAGGTAAACCACACTAGGAGTACCCTGTGTAATAGGCTTAACCGAGAGAATATTGCCAAAAATCAAACTTATAACCAATTCTATCATGGCCTCATGGAGGTTTTATTGCCCCCATGTAATATACATACTAATGCTCTAGATTCTGGAGTTACAGGATCAATGTGGGACTCTAAGGAAATTGTAAAAAAGTTGTTAAGTCTTTTAGTTTATTTGAAATCTTTGATTGCCTTAATTGCAAGATCATTTGATTGGAAGCAAGGGAGGAGGCAGAATTGAATAGTGCGGGGGGCCAACTACGATTGAAGTACTAAATCAAATACATTGATATCCAGTTAACATATTTCAAAGTAATCATTACATTATAGATTTAATAAAGTTTAGAATAAATCATTTACAATTGAATCTATATTAAATTATTTTGCAATATGTTTTTCATTATATTGCTTTGTACGTTGAAAGAATGAAACATTCACAACATATTTTAAAAGACTATTGATTATTTCTTGAAAAACTCTCTTCACAATATAACATAATAGCAATTGTTTTCTCAAATACATATACTACACAATTGTTACATTATTATGCATTTTTAATTAAATACAAAATTTATCACATAACCACAAATCTGCATAATTAACCAAATAAATGCACCTTGATATCTATTATATATTTAGAATCAAACAAAACAACTATTTAAGATAAACAATAGAATATGAAACAAAAATTAACCAAACAAGTAGTTACAAATAAAAAGCAAAAATTAACTTGAAAAATATGCATAGATTTTATTAATGACAAATTATCTTGTTATAGCGTATATGTCACACACACACACATAGATATGGTTCTAGAGAGAGACAGTAGTAGGTAGGTTAAATGGGGTTTAATTTGATTATCATCAATATTGGGAAGACATAATTTGAAATGGGAGAAAACTGGAGAAGTTGAGAAGATGAAGAAGTTTATAACTTAACTTGTAAGATTAATTTAAGTGAGAGGGGGCCAAATATTTGGAAGTAACAACAAAATTTTAAAGTTATATATAATATTTTTTAAAAAAATTAATACATATATAGTATTAAAAAAATGGGGAGGGGGGCCAAGGCCCCCCAAAGCTTACACTTCCCTCCGCCCCTGATTGGAAGAAGTTATTAAATGCATTTGTAAATTTGGGTCGTTGGTTTAGTGTATGCAAATATAGTTTTGATTATTATGTGTTGTTTAGTTCAAGTAATTTGTGCTCTATTTTCTTCTTCCAAGAAAATTTTGAAATTTTTGTACTCTTCAAGCTGTTAAGAGTGGCATTGGTTCCATCTTCATTCCTCCAAAAAGTGCAACTGATGCATTTAGAGGTGATTTGATACTTTCCCATCAAATAAATTCTCAGAAAAATTGTATTGGATAACATTTAAGATAATCGACTTTGGAATGATATCCGAAGATGTTTTCCATACCGAAATTCTGAAAGTCGCATATTGCTTACTACTAGGCATTTCAATCTGAATTTCAAGGATAACTTCTTCTATAGGTATAACTATATCCATAAAATGATTTTGCTAGATCCAAATGAAAGTTGAATTGGGATCTATTTTGCAATATCCTTTCTCTTAAAGAGCTTCGTATGTCACCTTAATTTGATAAAATCAGGAGGCATATTGTAGAGATATGTGATGGACTACTATTGTTAATTATGTAAATGCAACGACATATTAAAGGAGTGGGAGAAGACTAAAAAAGAAATAAAGTTATTGAGAATTTTGGATCATAGTGGTCTCATCTTCAATTACAATCAACTGTCGCAAGATTTAAAAGTGTGCTTTCTATATCATGGAGTCTTTCCAAAACGAACAAAAGTCCTAGTTAAAAATTTTATTGGGCTATGGAATTGCTGAGGGATTTTTTAAGCCATTGGAGCTTAGAAAGTTAGAAAATCAATGTTATGCATATTTACAAGAGATTAGTGTCAGATCGAAGTCTTGTCCTACTATGCAAGTCAAGTTCTAAAGGAAAAATTAAGAGTTGTAGGATGGATATTGCCTTGCATTGTTTTTGTGTTGGAGAAGCTCAAAGAGATGGTATTTTCTATGCAGTAAATAGTCTACAACATTCATAATTGCCATTAAGTGAGATTGCAAAATCGAGTCGTTGGTTAAGTTTATGCAAGCATAGTTTTGACTATTATGTGTTGTTTAGTACTAACAACCCCCACTCCCTTTTCTTCTTTAATGATGATCAACTTTTGTTCCTCTCAAGCTCCTAAGAGTTTTGGCCTTTTTTTCACCTCCATGCCTCCAAAGAGCGTCAATGCATTTAGGTGATTTAATGTTTTGTGATAATAGCTCTGTAATTAAACAATCCAAAAATTCAGTTTTTCACGGGAGAACCAAACACATTCATGTTTCTTGCGAGAACTAGTGGAAGATGGTGAACTTACATTAGTCCACTGCAAGTCATACGACCAAGCAGCACGCAGATCTCTTCACGAAGCCTCTCAATGCAGCATCATTCCTCAAGTTAAGGAGCAAGATAGGAGTCCAAGGAAGCTCTTCTCTAAACTGAAATCAATTCAGTTTAAGGAAGAGAATGTTACGAAAATTAATTTAATAAAGTTAGCACAATTATTGTAATAATTCAGATTATTAGTCAGTCAAGTTTGTTAGGTATATTTGCTACTCTTCTGCATTTAGTTAATCATAGCATTATTTTCCGTTCGTCTATATGCTTCTTCTTTCAATTTAAAGAGCCTTTTCCTTCTTCAGTATTCCTGATTTTCTATCTACATATGATATATCTATCATGAACTCATAAATAAAGATATATAGTAAATACCTGAACCTGAGCTATCCATATATATATAAAGCCTTCAGAATGCAACATTGACAAAACCATATATATACACCGAATGCTGCTGCATCTTTGTATTATGTCCAACAACAGAACACAGAATGGGCTCCTGCAAATGAGAAACCATTTGGGTGTCAAACAAGAAGAAATATATGTTTGGATTGAAGATTAGTTAATGAAGTCAGGAGAAACCAGCAATTCGATCTTGCCATTTAAGCATCTCATCATCATCACCAAAATTGAATATATATGTAATTGACTCCATGCATGCATATTATATATATGGAATTAATCTGATGAACTTCAATTCGTGTAGTTTGGTCAACTATATGGATCAGTGTTGCAAAAATCGCGCCTAGGCGCCGATTAATCGGCACCTAGGCGGCCTAGGCGGTCTCCAGGCGCCTAGCGGTTTTTTTCCATTTCAACACCATATATGTTCCCCTTACCTCCAAATCTCCAATACTTTGAGTAATATATAGCAGCTTCCAAGTTGCTCTTATCTCATGTTGCTCTTCTCAAATCTGAATCTGCTTGGAAGAGCCAGTTTTGGGGTTGCGCCTCTTTAACAGATTTCTGAATCTCGTTTTGTTTAATTTGTGGATGTAAGACTTCAATTTCCCAACTCCAATTTCTTCCTCTACCATCTGCCCCCCTGCCCCTGCCCCTGCTGATGATTCACCCTCCTCCTCCATTTTTATCTATCAAAACAATAACAGATTTTGCACACAAGTTCAGCGCATCTAAGAAACAACAAAATAGAAAATTAAGAATGAATGAATAAGGCAGAGCTTCCTTCTAACCTCAAAATTTTCTTTTCCAAAATTCTTCTTTAGCTTCTCTTGAATAATCCTAGCAGAAGCAACAATGGAAGGGCGGTGGCTAAACCTATCCATTTTGATTGACTTGAAGCAGAAAATTTCTCCAAAACAGCTAGGGATCTCTTCCAAACACTCACAACATCTTAGGACTAGGTGATCAAGACATGGGAAAGAATCTGTGTAAGCCTCCAACCTTTTGAGCTTTTTATCTTTAAGGACCAACAATCTTAATCTATAGAATCCTCCTTCAGCTACTTCCCATACTCTTTTATGGAACACATTTTCCAGCTTTAGTACCTCAATCCATTGCAACCTCCCAATTACTAGAAAATCCCACCCAGAAAGATGAGTACCACTCAACTTCAACTTCTTCAGTTGTGAAGGAAAAATAATACACCTTTCAGGAAAGGTTACAATGCACCCAACCGAAACTGAAACTGTTAAACTCTGTAGCCGTTCTAAATGGCCCAACTTATCCACAATAAAGCAATTGCTGGAACATCCACTAATCTTGCTGGCCTCTAAGTCTACTTTATAGAAAATTTTTAGTATTTCTATATTTGGAAAATTGGAATACAGTCTGTTTTTGCCGCAATGACTTGGATCCACATCCACCCAAGATAATGTTAGCAAATTCTCTTTTACCATGCTTGGAGGATTGACAGCATAGCAAGTGCCAAGTTCAAGATGCTTTAATTGTGGTGACTCCCAAATTGTTGGTGGCAAATGGAAAATAGGTTGCGATTCACTGTCACTTCCAGAAATAACAAGTGTCTGCAAATTCACATTAGTTGACACAACATCACTAAGACCCTCAAACCATTGTGTTAATGACAAATATCTTAAAAATAGCAAATCCCCTAATTGCATTGGCAATCTTTGGAGGAATGAAGATTGAACAAATGCCAAAACTCTTAACAGCTTCAAGGATACAAAAATTTCACTGTTTTCTTGAAAGAAGAAAATGGAGCGAGGGTTGTTTGAACTAAACAACACATAATAGTCAAACCTATGTTTGCATAAACTTAACCAACGACACGAATTTGCAAAAGCATTTAATGACCACATTGGAAGTTTCCGAGTATTTACTGCACATAAAATTCCCTCTTTCTGAGCCTCTCTAAAAACAGATGTTATGCATGACATTGTGCACCCTGCAAGTATTAATTTTGCCATCAAAAGTCTGTTTGCTTATTAACACAAGACTCCTATCAATGAGGTCGTTTAAGTAACAATAAGCAACCCTTTCTAACTCCATATTCTTCCATGGCTTCACAATTCCTTCAGCAATCCATAACCTAAGAAGTATTTTAACTTGGATCTCACTACGCTTTGGAAAGACTCCAAGATATAGAAAACAACCTTTGAAATATTCTGGCAACTGATTGTACATGAGAGTGAGTGCACTATAATCTAGAATTCCCAACAATTCTATTTCCTTTTCAATCTTTTTCAATTCATGTTTTATGTTGTTTTTGCATTCAGATAAGCGCTTCACAACTACAACAATTAACAGTGGCAATCCTTCACATATTTCCACAACATGGAACAAGTGACTCCTGAATTTTCCAAAACTTGGTGCACTATACCTTTGAAGAGGAAAGACAGTACAGAATAGATCCCAACTTTCATTTTGATCTAGTAAACTCATAACATGACGATATGTACCTTTGTTTGGGCAGGCATAGTCAACCACTCCATAGAATCTAGTGCTCAGCAATATGCAACTTCCACTCACTGCAGAATTGCAAAATAATTCTTTTAATCCAACCCAATGTTGAGCGCTCCATATGTCATCCAAAACAATTAGATACCGCTTTTCCTTCAGGCATTCACGAACCTGCTCCCGAAGAGGGTCTTCCTTTATAATTTCATGATTTGGTGAAATTGACTGGAGAACGTCGCGTAGCACTTTGGTCTCATTGTAATTTTGAGTCACTGTAACCCATCCTCGTACCTGGAAATGCAATGCAACCTCTTGATCTTCCAAGATTTTTCTTGCTAAAGTAGTCTTCCCTATGCCTGGCATCCCAATAATTGGGATTACTTTTACATCTTTAAAGCTACTGAATAGTTGATTCTTTATGATACTAACATCATTTTGACGACCCACCATTTTTCCGCCCTCCTCAAGCTTTGGATAGCACACAGACTGAGTATCATTGGCCTCAGCAGCTTCATTGCTTCTACTTGTGTTGTGGATAGTGCTCAACAGCTTTGCTGCGTTTTCTGTTACTTGATGCAAGGTTTGAAAGAGTTGTTCTGTAGCTTCTTTTGCCAGGCGGTGCTCCTCTTTGACCACACAAAAGTTTCTGAATTGTTGTTCGAGGTCTTCTTTAGCTTTGAGTACAAAGTCTGTGATTTCAGCTGCACCAAAATTGGATTTCTGTAGAAACATTTGCAAATCAACGAGCGTGTGTTCGAGAGATCCTAGTGTTGTTTTTACGTCGTCAGACACCCTTGTGTTGGGTTGCAAAGACATAAATGTTGTCATGAGATTAGTTAAATCATCACAACATTCATAAGTCTTCAGTCTCTCCTCTAGCTCTACTCTCTTTTCTTCCACTTGTTTCAAGGTTTGACACAGTTCCGAGGATGCTTCTTCTTCATCCACTGTGTCTTTGGCCGGGTTGTTGACTTTTTTGTGCAGATTTGACAAGGAAGAGACAAAAATAGGTAGAAAGAAAAATGTGGACTAAAATATGTAAAGTACTAATCTGATTACCTTCTTCTTATTAGGATTTAGGAGAAGAAGGTAATTAGGTTACCTTCTTTAACAAAAAAAAAAAAAAAAAAAAAAACAAAAAAAAAAAGTAGAAAAGCTGACAAGCCAAAAAGAAAGAGAAGAAGGTATTAAGAATACCTTCTTCTCTCACCTCAATTATATGTAATTTTTTTTATTTTGTTAAATAATTATATTTAAAATTTATATTAAATATAAATTATACCATTTTAAATATTTCATTGGGACGATCGAAACAAGACTAATATTGAATATATATATATTAATTAAAATTTCAAATACATCACATATAACTAGAACATAATAAAACTAATACGGAGTAACGATAATGGATCGAAAACAAAACAAAAAAAATCGATCCATTTGATATCGGTTATCGATTTTGTCTTTTTTTTTTTTTTTTTTTTCCGATAAGAATGCTCACCACCAATTTAGCTTTCATAACCCATTTAAAATCAATTCATCGAAGAAATTTTGAACGTTCATAATTAGTTTATCAAATTACGAAAAAATTTTGACCGCAAATTGATCAATTAAAACTAATACGGAGTAACCAATAATTAATCGAAAACAAAACAAATTTTGACGGCGGCAGTAATTTTTATTAACATTAATTAATTATTTATAACAATGATTATTTTTAATGAATTTCACAATATTTTTGAAAATTGTGTTCTATTTTCTAATATCAATACTATGTAGTATGTATTTTAATTTTTATTATGTTCTAGTTATGTTTGATGTATTTGAAATTTTAATTAATATATATTCAATATTAGTCTTTTTCGATCGTCTCAATGAGATATTTAATATGGTATAATTTATATTTAATAATACAAACTTTAAATATAAGTATTTAACAAAATAAAAAATTACATACAAAACAAATAAATGATACATTTGGAATTATAAAAAAAGAAGCAAGGGCAAAATAGTAAAAAAAAAATTAAAAAAGAATGTGAAAAGTTTGTGGCATTTTTGGCCAAAGCAAAAAAAAAAAAATAGAAGAAGGTAGTCCAATTACCTCTTTTCAAATAGGGTTTTGAAAAGAAGGTAATGACATTAGTACTTTACACATTTTTGTCTTGGGTTTTGAATCAACACATTTTTGTCTCATTCATGTCAAATCTACACATTTGTTGCTATGTCCCGTCTTTGGCCAGAACAAAACTGCTCAAGTGTATCGTGATCTCATCTTCAACTAAATCTCCTATTTTGGTTTCCAAATATTTGATTGTAGCAGGAGCACGAATATGAGAAAATAATTGTCGCAAAGAAGAAAGACTTTGAATGAGAGATTTGAATAGGGTTTGAATTTGATCATAACCCACGCTCCTCCCGTTGGATTGTATAGACATCATATGATGATCTACTAGTCGCTTGAGATAAGTTAAATCATCATTCTTTCCCTTATGATACTCTTCTCCGCTGTTGATAATCTCCATCACATCTGCAGTCTTTTCTTGTGGTTATTGCAAGATTTGACACAGTTGCTGGGAAGCTGCTTCTTCATGCACTACGTCATCTTTGGCTTTGGCCACAACAAAGTTGCTTAGCTGTATTTCGATGTCATCTTCAACTTTGAGTGCAAAGTCTCTTATTAGGGTTCCAAAATATTTGATTGCAGCACCACCGACACTGGATTTATATTCCAGAAAGGCCTGCAATGAAGAAAGGTTTTCATAGAAAGATTTGATGATGGATGCTACTTGATCATCATGAAGATGAAGAGGAACTCTTGGGATGGGTTGCAGAAAGTGAAGCTCAATTTGTTGAAAGAAGCCAAGAAGGGCATTAAGGACAAGAGTCAAGAGGGGCACTAAAGTCCTTTTTCATTTGTATTATGTTTCAACCGTTCTTCCCCATGTGCATCTTGTATATAGCTATAGTGTTTTTTTCCTTCCAGCTGTATTCTTTTTTTATGCAAAACAGATGAAACAATGCAGTAAACTTTTCCTTTTTCACGTTCAGTTTTTCCCTTTCCGTCATGGTATCAGAGCCTCCACGGTGCAGTAGTTGAACCGGCGCTGTCTCCGGTGAGCCAAGTCAAGACAGGCATGTAGCTTCGCCAGTCAATCGCTCGCCGGCGTGGCCATCTTTTACGATGATTCCGCAGCGGAATCTGATCTCTCAACCAAGAAACTATAGCCTGGAAAATCCTCTTCTCCTAAATGCGAATGACAACACTAATCTCGTTCTCGTCAATCCTCCGAGATGGATTCCGGGATACAAATCGAAAGGGAAGCAAACTACAGCTGTGAGCTCATCTTCTAGCACTGTTGAGCCCTCAGGAACGACCTCTGATCAGTTGGAGAGACTGATCTCTCTTCTCCAAGCCCAGATCGGACAGTCTTCGAATCAGAAATCGAATCAGAAAACCATGGGGACTGTCTCATTGGTTCCCAACTTCAACGAAGATAGTTCTGGAGGTAACGACAAGTATTCTTCCACTTATGTTAATTCTGCTATCTTATCACCTTCTACTTGGATCCTTGACTCTGGAACTACAGACCATATAGTCTGTAATACCCACTATCTTAGAAATAAAAATATACCTATGTTATTAAAATAGGTCAACAAGTCAAAGGTTATTAAAATTGATATTGGATGAATTTACTAAATTACCACTCTTTACCCTTAAAGGTTAAGGAACCACTTTGGTCTTGGATAAACATTTCATTTGAAAGAAGATAAGGGGAGCTAACTAGAGAGAGATAGGGGAAGGAAAAACCTCGGAGCTTTGATCTCCATCTTCTTCAAGCTTAGATCTCAAAGCTATTGGAGTATTCTAGGTAAGTTAGACCTCTATATTTCACTCTTTAAGTTGGGTTTATCATTTGAGCCCTAAGATTAATGTTTGAAAATATTATGGATTTTGACAAAGAGTGTTTGGGCGAGCTTAATAGCTAAGATTTGGATGTTTTTAGGTAAGTGATTAACTCTTCTCTCCTTATTTTGCAAAACCCATAACTTATTGTGGAATAATCTCTACTACTTGAATTTCCATTTAAGGGTTAGTATGAATTAAAACAAAATTTGGACTATGATATGTATTGGGTCTGAAATGCTAAGCTGAAGTTTGTAAGTGTTTGTCTCCCGAAATCATTTTTGCCCTATCTATATATTAAACTTGTGTTTTGGGGTTTTATATTGAAGTTTTGAATTGGGTTTTTGGACTGGAAATATCTGCCAAAACAGTGTTTCAGAATTCTGTTTATGCCCGGGAAATGTTGAGTATTGGACTGAAAATGTTTCTGGTTTGTGAGAGTTGTGTTTTTTGGACAGGAGATGTTCTATTATAGATTTCTGACTGAAATTATCATCATGTGTAGTGATGGTAGAATGGTTTATGGCTGTTGTGCTGATGGTGGTTGGTTTTGGGTTCGATTTTGCTTGCTATATGCCTTATATTTGTTTTATATATGTAATATATGCTTATAAAATGAATTATTTATTTAAAGTGAGACTCGAACTCTTAACCTCATGCTTATTAATTAAGTTCTTTCCAACTAAGCAATTTCAAACCCCTTGAAATTACTTTGGTTTAATAAACTATTCTATGATTTATAAAGAGTTATGTACTAAGAAAATTATTATTTTGAGAATGGTTTATACCTTGTATATTTCTTAGATTGATAAACTTATTATCTATTTTGGGAATATGTACTTTGTTATGTGATTTTAAGGAAATGATTTTTGCTACATCGGGCTATTTGATTGTAAGAACTATTTTGATTATTTGATCAAACTCATGAGGCAACCTACATTTTGTTGTTTGTTTTGTTTGGCTTGGAACGTTCCTAATTGCTCATTCCGAATCGTCGAGTCTTTTGAATTATTTATTGGAACGTTCCATCCGGCTCATTCTGAATCGTCGAGCCTGACTCATTCCGAATCGTCGAGTCTTTTTGAACCATTATACCGATAATGGCATGTGCCACAGAATATAATGGTGGTTGTAGATTGCCAATGGGTCATATGTTAAGGAATGGTTTGTGCTTTTGAAAGTATTGTATTATGAAATATTGTTGATGCCCATGTAGCTAAAGTTTCTTGCTTTGTGAACTTGTGTATAGTATGATGAAAGTATATTATGACTTCGATATAGTTTAAAGATCGAGCTTTGCATCGAGTTATTACTCTAAAGCTTTTTGTATTATTTTGGGGTTACTTGATCCGGGATTGAGAGGAGTATCACTTACTGGGCATTAGCTCATTATTTGTATTTTATTTTCTCGTGTTTCAGAGTAGTAAGGACATGTGAATAGCATGAGCACAAGTGGTGGGGTCTCGAAGGTGACTTTTGAAACTAGGAGACTTAGTCCTAGTGTTGGAGCTTATCACGAATGTTTGTTTCTTTTGGATATTCCCTTTAACCCTTGTATTTTTGGTAACCCGTTGTGCTTGTGATGTATTTTGGACATACTACTCATGATTGTAAAAATTTGTGTGTGGATTTAATGAGCTTTTGGGAAGAACTAGTTGCTTATATTTTGTCATTTTGGGTTGTGGAATTGTTATGTATTTAAGTGTTGTTATGAAGGTTTCGAGAGATACGTGCGGTTAGGCTTCGTATTGTTACAAGTTTTCATGTAACGGTACGGTCGGGTCATGTTCTAGAAGTGGGGCGTGACAGAGTGGTATCAGAGCCTAGGTTAAAATCCTTAGTTGGTCAAGAAGTTAAGTTTGAATTTTTGCAAGATTAGGCTTTAACCTAGCTGAAGATAAGTTTAGGCTTTGAGGGAGTTTTGGATGTGGTTTCCTGAATATTTTTGCTAATGTGTTCATACCTTCTCTGTTGTGAATTTAGGAACTGTTGTGTTACTATGATTAGGAGGGTTGTTCCTACTCGTGGTCGAACTCGTCAAGTTAGGTTGTTGATAAACATGTCGCCTAATCAGAACATAGTTGTGAATGCTTACGTGCTGTGTGATTCAGGTTCTTTGCATTGTTTTATTTATGATAAGTTTGCAAAGAATTTTAATTTGCAAGCTAAGAATTTGGGCGAACCTTTGTATGTTAATACCCCTATAGGGAAAATTATGGTGACAGATACTTGGTTTCAAGATGGTCCTCTACAACTTAAGGGAAGTGATGTGTCAATTGATTTAATTCGACTAGATATGCAGGATTTTGATGTGATATTAGGAATGGACTGGCAAAAAAAAAAAAAAAAACTATGCCTATATTGATGGCGCTCGTAGAAAAATGGTATTTCAAATTCCTGGACAATCTATCTTTACTTTGAGACACTTTCCTAGGAGCAGAATGTTGGAGTCGATAGTGCCATTCAAAGTAATTTCTGCATTGAAAGCTAAGAAAGAATTGAGAAACGGCCAAAAGGGTGTAGCGGTTTCTTGACTTATGTAATGGATACCCACCAGAAAGAAGTTAAGTTAGATGATATCCCAATTGTTAAGGAATTTTCGGATGTGTTCCTAGAGCATTTACTTGGATTACCTCCAATTAGAGAAATTGAGTTTGAAATAGAGGTTCCCGGAACTACTCCAATCTCAAAGGCCCCTTATCGCATGTCACTGTTTGAGCTACGTGAGTTAAAGGTGCAATTGCAAGAATTGCCTGATATGAGATTTATTAGACCTAGTGTATCTTTTTGTGGTGCACTAGTGTTATATGTGAAGAAAAATGATGGTAGCTTGCGGTTGTGTATTGACTATTGGAAATTGAATAAAGTTATTGTCAAGAACAAGTATCCTCTACCTCACATAGATGATTTATTTGACCAATTCAAGGTGCTAAATACCTTTCAAAAATTGATTTGAGATTAGGGTACCATCAATTGAAGGTTAAAGCTAGTGATGTACCCAAGACTACTTTTAGGACCTGGTATGGCCATTATGAATTTTTGGTGATGCCGTTCGGACTAACTAATGCTCCTACTTTCTTTATGGATTTAATGAATAGGGTCCTCAAGTCATTTCTGGACAAATTTGTTGTGGTATTTATTGATGACATTTCGCAATATTCAAAGAGTGTGGAAGAACATGCTCAACATCTAAGGACCATCTTGCACACCTTGAAGGAAAATGAATTGTATGCCAAGCTAAGTAAATGTGAATTTTGATGTAAGGATGTATCTTTTCTTGGTCATGTAATTTCTAGAGACGGGATTTCTGTAGACACAACTAAGGTTGAAGCAATAACACAATGGCCGAGACCCACTAATGTTACAAAAGTAAAGAGTTTTCTGGGTTTAGCAGGTTATTACAGGAGATTTGTGAAAGACTTCTCATTAATAAATATGTCATTGATTCGGTTAACTCGGAAGGGTATAAAGTTTAATTGGGATGAGGAGTGTGAGAAGAACTTTCAAGAATTAAAGGAATTATTGGTTAGTGCACCTATCTTAGCCCTACTATCTGGGGAAGAAAGATTTGTTATTTATAGTGATGCATCAAGAAGAGGATTAGGATATGTGTTGATGCAAAATGATAAGGTGGTAGCCTATGCCTCTTGACAATTGAAGTCCCATGAAGTTAACTACCCCACTCATGACTTAGAACTAGCAGCTGTGGTATTTGCTTTAAAAATTTGGAGGCACTACCTGTATGGAGAATCTTGTCAAATATTTACAGACCATAAGAGTTTGAAGTACCTCTTTACCCAAAAGGAAATGAACATGAGACAACAATGATGGTTGGAGCTAATAAAAGAATATATAACCTCACTATTAATTATCATCCATGTAAAGCTAACATGGTAGCTGGTGCTTTAAGTTGTAAGTTTTTCACGTTTTATGTGATAGTGGTAACTACTCAAACCCAATTGTTGAAAGATTTTCAAGATTTAGAAGTTGAGGTTATTTTGCAAAATAAGCATGGAGGGATATTGGAAACTATGATTACAAAACCGGTATTATTAGATCGCACTAAAGTTGCCCATGTTGATTAAGATTCGTGGGGAAAAAAAAATCAAGCGGGTGACTCAAAAGAGTTCGGTAATTAAGATGATGGATCTCTATATTTCAAGTCCCGACTATGCATTCCGAATGATGTTGAGATAATGAAGGATATTTTAAAATAGGCCCATCAGTCTCACTTCTTGGTATATCCAGGTGCTACCAAAATGTATAGAAATATGAGAAATAATTTATGATGGAGTGGTATGAAGCGGGATATTGCTAACTTTGTGGCTAGATGCATGGTATGTCAACAAGTACGTTAAAGTTGAGCACCAAAGACCTGCAAGATTATTGAAATTCTTAGAGATACCTCATTGGAATTGGGAACATATATATATCTATGAATTTTGTGAGTGAATTACCGAATAGTCAGCATGGGAAAAATACAATTTGGGTTATTGTGGATCGACTCACTAAGGTTACACATTTTCTACCCATTAAGAAGACCTAGCTGAGTTGTATGAGAATGAAGTTGTAAGGTTGCATGGTTTACCTGTTAGTATAGTATCTGACCGGAACTCTAGATTTGTGTCAAAATTTTGGAGAAGCTTATAACGATCCATGGGGACTAAATTAAAATTAAGCACTGCATTTCATCCACAAACAGATGGGCAAACTGAGAGGACTATTCTGACCTTGGAGGATATGCTTCGAGCTTGTTCCTTGGATTTCAAGAGTAGGTGGAGTATCAACCACTACAAGTTAGGGATGACCTAACTTATGACGAAGTACCACTTCGCATCATTGATCTGAAGGAACAAGTGTTGAGGTCCCGGTAATCCCATGTGTTAAAGTACAATGTTCACATCATACTCCAAGAGAAGCAACATGGGAAAAGGATGATGATATGAAAGATAGATATCCTAAACTCTTCAAGTTTGATGGTATGTAAGTTTCGAGGACGAAACTTATTGTAAGGTGGGGAGATTGTAATACCCACTATCTTAGAAATAAAAATATACCTATGTTATTAAAATAGGTCAACAAGTCAAAGGTTATTAAAATTGATATTGGATGAATTTACTAAATTACCACTCTTTACCCTTAAAGGTTAAGGAACCACTTTGGTCTTGGATAAACATTTCATTTGAAAGAAGATAAGGGGAGCTAACTAGAGAGAGATAGGGGAAGGGAAAACCTTGGAGCTTTGATCTCCATCTTCTTCAAGCTTAGATCTCAAAGCTATTGGAGTATTCTAGGTAAGTTTGACCTCTATATTTCACTCTTTAAGTTGGGCTTATCATTTGAGCCCTAAGATTAATGTTTGAAAATATTATGGATTTTGACAAAGAGTGTTTGGGCGAGCTTAATAGCTAAGATTTGGATGTTTTTAGGTAAGTGATTAACTCTTCTCTCCTTATTTTGCAAAACCCATAACTTATTGTGGAATAATCTCTACTACTTGAATTTCCATTTAAGGGTTAGTATGAATTAAAACAAAATTTGGACTATGATATGTATTGGGTCTGAAATGCTTAGCTGAAGTTTGTAAGTGTTTGTCTCCCGAAATCATTTTTGCCCTATCTATATATTAAACTTGTGTTTTGGGGTTTTATATTGAAGTTTTGAATTGGGTTTTTGGACTGGAAATATCTGCCAAAACAGTGTTTCAGAATTCTGTTTTTGCCCGGGAAATGTTGAGTATTGGACTGAAAATGTTTCTGGTTTGTGAGAGTTGTGTTTTTTGGACAGGAGATGTTCTATTATAGATTTCTGACTGAAATTATCATCATGTGTAGTGATGGTAGAATGGTTTATGGCTGTTGTGCTGATGGTGGTTGGTCTTGGGTTTGATTTTGCTTGCTATATGCCTTATATTTGTTTTATATATGTAATATATGCTTATAAAATGAATTATTTATTTAAAGTGAGACTCGAACTCTTAACCTCATGCTTATTAATTAAGTTCTTTCCAACTAAGCAATTTCAAACCCCTTGAAATTACTTTGGTTTAATAAACTATTCTATGATTTATAAAGAGTTATGTACTAAGAAAATTATTATTTTGAGAATGGTTTATACCTTGTATATTTCTTAGATTGATAAACTTATTATCTATTTTGGGAATATGTACTTTGTTATGTGATTTTAAGGAAATGATTTTTGCTACATCGGGCTATTTGATTGTAAGAACTATTTTGATTATTTGATCAAACTCATGAGGCAACCTACATTTTGTTGTTTGTTTTGTTTGGCTTGGAACGTTCCTAATTGCTCATTCCGAATCGTCGAGTCTTTTGAATTATTTATTGGAACGTTCCATCCGGCTCATTCTGAATCGTCGAGCCTGACTCATTCCGAATCGTCGAGTCTTTTTGAACCATTATACCGATAATGGCATGTGCCACAGAATATAATGGTGGTTGTAGATTGCCAATGGGTCATATGTTAAGGAATGGTTTGTGCTTTTGAAAGTATTGTATTATGAAATATTGTTGATGCCCATGTAGCTAAAGTTTCTTGCTTTGTGAACTTGTGTATAGTATGATGAAAGTATATTATGACTTCGATATAGTTTAAAGATCGAGCTTTGCATCGAGTTATTACTCTAAAGCTTTTTGTATTATTTTGAGGTTACTTGATCCGGGATTGAGAGGAGTATCACTTACTGTGCATTAGCTCATTATTTGTATTTTATTTTCTCGTGTTTCAGAGTAGTAAGGACATGTGAATAGCATGAGCACAAGTGGTGGGGTCTCGAAGGTGACTTTTGAAACTAGGAGACTTAGTCCTAGTGTTGGAGCTTATCACGAATGTTTGTTTCTTTTGGATATTCCCTTTGACCCTTGTATTTTTGGTAACCCGTTGTGCTTGTGATGTATTTTGGACATACTACTTATGATTGTAAAAATTTGTGTGTGGATTTAATGAGCTTTTGGGAAAAACTAGTTGCTTATACTTGTGAATGGTTTATACTTACTGTTGGATTCACCAAAGATGCAGGATGTTGTTCATAGAAGTGTTGCAGCAACTTGTAATAATGCTGAAATTTGGCATCAAAGACTAGGTCATTTTCCAATGAATAAACTACACTTCTTGAATGATATTAAAGCCTCTGTCATCAAAAATTTTTCTTGTGATGCATGTCATTTTGCCAAACACAAAAGATCTCCTTTCCCGTTGAGTGTCACAACCACGAAAGGATGTTTCGATTTAATACATGCAGATATATGGGGGCCTTTCCTGGTTTGGTCATTACAAGGAGAACATTATTTTCTAACATTAGTCGACGATTACTCCCGGTTCACTTGGCTTCATTTAATGAAAAGAAAGACTGAAGTTAGACAACATATAATGAATTTTCATGCTATGGTCTTTACTCAGTTTGGGGCTTTGATCAAAGTAATCCGAACTGACAATGGAGCGGAGTTTAGTATGGAGGAATTCTATGCCAAGAAAGGGATCATCCATCAAAAATCTTGTGCCTACACACCA
This sequence comes from Ipomoea nil, assembly GCF_001879475.1. NCBI lineage: Eukaryota > Viridiplantae > Streptophyta > Magnoliopsida > Solanales > Convolvulaceae > Ipomoea > Ipomoea nil. The sequence continues at coordinate 2,146,173 of NW_017617665.1, forward strand.
CAGCAAAACGCGGTTGTGGAACGCAAACACCAACATATACTCAATGTAGCAAGGGCCATTCGATTCAAAGCTTCACTTCCTATTGAGTTTTGGGGACAATGTGTCATGCATGCCGTGTTCCTAATCAACAGATTGCCCTCTCCGGTTATTGAGCTCTCAAACCCCTATTACAGATTATATGGTAAGAATCCAGATTTGATGAATCTAAAAGTGTTTGGTTGTCTTTGCTATGCTTCAAATTTATCTCATTCTAGACACAAGATGGCACAACGAAGCAAGAAATGTGTTTTTGTTGGGATTCCTGCTCATACGAAAGGATATATGTTATTTGATTTGCATGAGAAGATTATTTTCATATCCAGAGATGTAAGTTTTTATGAATTGCAGTTTCCCTTCTCCAAAGTTGAGAAAATTTCAGATAGCATTGAACCACAATCTGTTGGGCCTTCACTCCCAGTGATACCCATTGATACTCCCTTGGCATATGAACCTCCTGAATTGCATGTTCCCAGTAACATGTCTCTCCAAGATGTCTTCAGTCCAGCAGAAGACAGGAATTCCCCTCCTTTGCATCATGCTGCCAGTGATGAAGTCCCTACAACTGATCTGATTGTCCATATAGAAGAGTCTGAACAGCATGATCATGCCACGCAAGAGCCACATAGAGATCTTGAGTCCAGTGGTAACCTTATTGATGTTGAACAGCCCAGACGCTCTGACAGACAGAGACGGATTCCCCACAAGCTTCAGGACTACTACTGCGATGCCGTAGTTAACAGAGGCTCATCTCCTCATCATCTATCTAAGTTGATCACCTTTGACACTCTAGCTCCATCACATAAGGCCTTCTCCATGGCTGTGACAACTATTGATGAACCAAAGACCTATAACCAAGCTATCAAGTGTGATCACTGGAAAGAAGCTATGAATGTAGAAATACAGGCTCTCCAAGATAACAACACCTGGGAGCTGACTGTTACCCCCCGGAAAAATACCCATAGGCTGCAAGTGGGTTTATAAGGTCAAGTTGAAGGCAGACGGATCGGTTGAAAGATACAAAGCACGTCTTGTAGCAAAAGGTTACACTCAACAATTAGGAATTGAATACATTGAAACCTTCTCTCCGGTTGCTAGAATTACGACAATCAGAACCTTCCTAGCTGTGGCATCCTCTCGAGCTTGGAACATTCATCAATTAGACATCAACAACGCTTTCCTACATGGTGACTTAACAGAAGAAGTATACATGTTGTTGCCTCCCGGTTTTCACACCGAGAAACCAAACCAAGTCTGCAGGTTACTTCGTTCTCTCTACGGCCTTAAGCAAGCAAGCCGGCAGTGGAACGCCAAGCTAAGTGCAGCCTTATCTAGCATGGGTTTCAAGCAGTCCAAGGCGGATCCGTCCTTGTTTACCAAAGGAAAAGATGACAGATTCATTGCCGTTCTTGTCTACGTCGATGATATATTAGTCACTAGTCCGGATTTACAGTTGATTGATGATCTCAAACTATACGTTGATGATGCTTTCAAAATTAAAGACCTGGGAGAGCTAGGCTACTTCTTAGGAATTGAGGCAAAAAGAGATGCCTCGGGTCTGAATCTTTGCCAAAGAAAGTACGCCCTTGACATCCTCTCCGAGGCAGGATTCCTTGAATGTAAGCCAGCCAACATGCCAATGGTGCCCGGCTACCATTTACAGCATAGTGATGGGGAGTTACTCAGCGATGTTAGTAGTTATAGAAGGCTCATTGGTAGAATTTTATACCTCACCGCCATCAGGCCAGATATCATATATGCTGTACATCAACTGAGCCAGTTCATTGATGCCCCAACCGATAAACATATGAGTGCTGCCCACAGAGTTCTCCGGTACATCAAAAGTGCGCCTGGGCAAGGGCTGTTCTACGCCAAAGGGGATGACTTACAGCTCAATGTCTTCTCAGACTCGGATTGGGCCTCATGTATCGAAACACGATGCTCTATAATAGGTTATTGCATTTTTCTCGGCTCCGCTCTTATCTCTTGGAAATCAAAGAAGCAAGTGACAGTCTCACGTTCATCCTCCGAGGCAGAATACAGAGCGCTTGCCTCTACTGTTTGTGAAGTTCAATGGATCACATACTTACTATCAGACCTACAAATGCCTATGCAAAGAGCAGCAGTTGTATTCTGCGATAATAAGTCGGCAGTAGCTATAGCAGAGAACCAAGTCTTTCACGAAAGGATGAAGCACATCGAGATAGATTGCCACTTGGTTAGGGAGAAAGTATCTAACGGCTTGATCAAGCTCCTACCTATCTCGTCCTCAAACCAAGTTGCAGACGGCTTCACAAAGCCTCTTCCCATTACTCTGTTCAAATTCTTCTTCTCTAAGTTGGGCATTCAGGATCTGCATGTGCCAACTTATGTGGGGGTGTTGAAAGAAGCCAAGAAGGGCATTAAGGACAACAGTCAAGAGGGGCACTAAAGTCCTTTTTCAGTTGTATTCTGTTTCAACCGTTCTTCCCCATGTGCATCTTGTATATAGCTATAGTTTTTTTTTTTTTTTCCTTCCAGCTGTATTCTTTTTTTACGCAAAACAGATGAAACAATGCAGTAAGCTTTTCCTTTTTCACGTTCAGTTTTTCCCTTTCCGTCACAATTGTTGTCTTTAGAGAAGTTAAAGCAACATAAGCCATCTCAATTCACTCTTTTTCTGGGATTTCTTCAATGGGAAATTAAAATGCAATTGCAAGTTTGAGCTAGGTAGGTAGGTACATGCAAGAGTGAGTTATGAGAAATAAGCAGCAGTTTGAGGGTGGATTGTGATAATAGCAAAAGACAAAGGCCTTAGCTTTTGAGTGAAATTTTCAAGAAAGCCGGCTGGCTGCCAGGAATTGAAGGTGAATTTGGAGTTTCATCTCTCGAGAACATCGATCACAGGCCAACCAATCGCACATGCAGGTTTTTTTCTTTCTTTTAAGTGACACCGAAACCTGCAACTATAATCTAAAAATCTAAACTGGATAAATCTCATCTTGTGACCTTTACTAACAAAGGGCCATAAAGATGACTAACCTAGCAAATTGTTCATAGCTGACCGGTTCAAACTAAAAAAATCAATAGACCGCTATCCGAGTTAAACTTAAAATCTTGTGATTATAAGCTGACAATATGACCAACTTGTAAAATTCTGCACATCCGAATTTTTAATTCGCTTCAAGAAATGCATACTTTGTAAGAGTTTTTTCCACTTTTGGTCCTATGACTTTAGTGTCTCCGTCAACTTAGGTTCATAACTTTCATTTCTGACATAAGTAGTGCTTGACTTTGTTTTTTTTTCCATTTTTAGTCCTTCCGGCCATCTGAGCGGTAAGTTCCGATCGAAATTAATGAATTGTCTTATATATTTAAATTTTAGAAGGGTAAATATGTCTTTCAACATCAATTAAAAATAAACAAAAGAAAAAAAATTAAAGTTAATGAATTGCCTTGTACCCCACTCCGCTGCTATGTCTTTCTTCGTCATCAACCCCCCTTCCCTCTCTCACAGTCACTCTCCTTCAAATTTTTCCTTCTACCTCGCGAAACTTTAAAAAAAAAACAAAAAAAAAAAAAAACAAAAAAACAGAGGCATATCTGTTGAACTAGTATGACTGGTTTAACAAGAGAGTTTTTGCTCTGCATATATTTATCTGTAATATTATACTTTATTTTTATTAAGAGTTGTTCGTAGAATGAAATTTTGGATTCTTGAATGTTTGCAATTGGTGGGCTAATCAAATAAGAATTTTTAATACATATCAAATAAAAGATACATATCAAATAAGAATATATTGCAGCTATGCAGCAAGTCATTTCATAAGAAAAAACCAACACTTTCAATTGCAATAAGGGGACTGCGTGTCTGTGAAGAATATGAGTTTTTTTTTTTTTTTTTTTTTTTTTTTTTTTTTTAAGTTTCACAGAGGAAGAATGAAAAATATGAGTTTTTTTTTTCTTTTTTTAAAGTTTCACAGAGGAAGAATGAAAAATACGAAGGAGAGATCAGAGAGAGGGAGGGGGGCTGAGTTTCTATGAAATGTGTTGTTGTTGTTGATGACGAAGAAAGACGAAGCAGCGGAGTGGGGTACAAGGCAATTCATTTAACTTTAATTTTTTTTCTTTTGGTTTATTTTAAATTGATGGTGAAAGACTTATTTACCCTTCTAAAATCTAAATATACAAGACAATTCATTAATTCCAATCGGAACTTACTGCTCAGATGGCCGGAAGGACTAAAAATGGAAAAAAAATCAAAGTCAAGCACTACTTATGTCAGGAATGAAAGTTATGAACCTAAGTTGACGGAGACACTAAAGTCATAGGACTAAAAGTGGAAAAAACTCTACTTTGTAAAATTTATTTAATTTTTTAAAAAAAAATAAAATTAACACGGCTGAAAATCAAGAAATTTTCGATCACCTGAAACTGATATTAAATCAAGTCGGAAGCTCTTGTTCCGACAACTTTTGATATCCGAAAAAACCTTTGTTGTCCTTTTTTCAAGTGATTGAAAAGGTGGTCGAAAAGATTTCCAACAGTGTAATATGGGTAATGATTTTTAATTATTCATTAAAAATTCAATATTGCTATATATATTTTTTGCTCTCATCATAGGTTTGTCAGCTAGTCAACTAGACTACTCAGAGTAGTTCAGTTGGTTCTCATATAAAAGATTACACACAAGATTAATTACATTTGTGTCAAGTAAGACATTATAGTTGTTATATCTTAGATCATGGTTCATCTTGCAAGATGAACTCAAATCATATCGTATATATGTATTTTGTTAGTTTAAAAGTTTGAAACACAATTAACATCAACGTTTTGATTTTAAGGCATTCATACCAATTGATACAGTGTCTAAAACTTATTACTCTTAGTGGAAAATAATTATAAGATTTTAAATAAGTTTTGCAAAAGAGAATGCATATATATTTTTATGGAAGGCATACATTTATGGAAGATAATGAACTCGATCAAAGTGCACTTATTTATATTGCCCTGCCCTCTTCAACAGATTGAATTGGAAAAAGGTAACAATACGACTTGTACGTAACTGAATTCAAGAAAAACATAAAACAATAAATCTAACTACTGCATTTCTGAACACGTGGTAATGCATGACTGCACATCAGTCTCACACATCAGTCTCAAGGTGTGGTGCATTTTTGCATTTAATTTCACCTTGATGCATTTCTGAACACGTTATGATGCATTTATGCATGCATACCTAATGACACGGAAACCATACCCTATATGTATGTATGTATCTCTATACACACTGGCTAGTTTTCTAATTGCCTGACCAATATTGTGTTTTACATTGATATGAAAAAAAATATATCATGCAAAATGGACAAAATGAAATGAGATGGAGAAAATAAATAGTAACGTATTTCGGAAAGAAAGTTGGTATCAAATATATAGAAAATAAATGGAAAAAGTGTCAATTAGGCCACTTAACTTTTATACATTGTTTATACATTGTGCAATTGAATCATTGAACAAAAAAAGTGTACAATTGGACCATTAAAACTCAAAAATTATGTATAAAGTGGGCAAGTAGCACATGACTACATACAATGCTGTAATATAGAAAATCAAGTATATTGCTACACCCAAGTAGAGTACAAAAATAAAAATTGTTCGAAAATAAAGAGAACTAATACTTTTAAGAACAAGACAAACATATCAAAGGATAAATAATGTCTCATGAAGATCACATAATGCATAAAAGGAAAATGTCTATGTAAGTACTGCATTCTCATTTTGTGGCTTGTGAAATCATGTAACTTAGCGAACTTACTTACTCTTTGGCGGCCCCGACCAAAGAATCCTGCAAATTGATAGAGAGGATTCAGTTAAAAAATCACACATCAATGCATCAACAAAATTGAAAACCAAGAAGCAAACCTGTGCAGTCATGGCTGCCTCCACATTCTTATGATTTTTTTTATAAAATTGTTTTTTTTTAATAATAATTAAAATAATTTTTTATATATAATTTGACATTATGACATTATATTTTAGGGAAATTAAACTTGGAAGTAAGTTATAAAAAATGCTATTTGCACAATTTTTGAGTTTTTAATAGTCCAATTGTACACTTTTTTGTTTGATAGTTCAATTGCTTAATGTGTAAAGGAAATTATACCATGGACCACGATCTACCTTGCATTGAAGACCCTAGTCCAAAAATAACCTTAATATTCTGTATCTATAGTTGACACATTCTATACTTGCAGTCATGATTGAAAAAATCGTTAGGCCTCGGGAGCGCCTAGCGTCTAGGCGAGGATTAATCGACCCTTAGGCGCCCGTGTATTTTTTATTTTTTTAAAAATTTGTTTAAATTTTTTTAATTTTTTAAGACTTGATAATTATAAACTGTTTAATCCTTTAATAGATAATACTAAAATAGGGAAAATGGCACTTTTTCCCCTTGAGTTATATACCTATAGCATTTTTCCCCCCTAAATTATTAAAGTGGTTGTTTTCCCCCCTGAAATGTTAAATGGACATATTTACCCTTAAACTAAATATTTAATTTATTTTTTTTCCAACAAATTATGACCATAATTTGGTTCAAACTAAACAAACACTATAGCAACCAAACCGAAATATTCCAATTACAATTTAGAATCGAAATTCGATATTTAGAGTTTATGAAAATCGTGAACCGGAATGGACGGTTCATGTTCCGAACTGAAAAAATAAAATACATTTATTGTTGAATTTAGACTATTTTAAAATAAAAAATAAAATTTTAAAATAAAGACGGTTCAAAATCGCGAATCAGATCCAGAACCGCCGGTTCACGGTTCAAGATTCAATTTTTGATACATAATTTTAATAAATTGACATTTAAATATTGGGTTCTAGATCTGAATTATAACCGTAAACTATTAATTCGATTGCTTTAGTATCCGGTTCAATTCAAACCGAACCGTGGTCATCCCTACGTATACACAATAATTTGTTGGAGTAATATAATAAATAAAATGTTTACTTTAAGGGTATAAATGTCAATTTAATATATTAGGGGGAAAAGGCACCACTTTTAGAATAATTGAGGGGGCTAATGTGCTTACCTAAATAATTGAGGGGGAAAAAGTGCTATAAGTATATAACTCAGGGGTAAAAAGTGCCATTTTCCCTACTAAAATATTAAATATTAATCTAAAAAACATCTACATCACGTTTGGTTCACGGAATGAATTTGGAGGGAATAGGAATACTATTCCACAGGAAATGGAATAGGTAAGCAATAGAATATGAATTGTATTCTATTGTTTGGTTGGCTGAAGGAATAGACTTTAGTAATTGTATTCCAGTGTTTGGTTGGTTAAAAGAATAGAAATGGAATAGGTTTTAAAGACATAAATACCTTTATACAAAATAATAATAATAATAATAATAATAATAATAGTAATAATAATAATGATGAATATGATTATGATATACTGAATGTTATATATATATATATATATATATATATATATATATATATATATATATATTTATTTATTTATTTATATTTATATTTATATTTATATTTATATACATGTATATGCATCCGTGTGTGTGTGAGAGAATAAAGGCGGGGAGAGGTTGCCGGCAGTTGTTCTTCGTCGCCGGGAGAAGAGGGGGTGGGTAGGTTCTTCACGTAGATACACATACATATATACTATGCGTATAATTTATTCGTTTAACGCATCTGCCAGATGCATTTTGCAGTATGTGATACGTATACGTAAAACGCATTTCCCAAATGCGTATTACGTATAGAATACCAAAACTGCAAATCATACTTGCGGTTTAAGAAAATCCGAAAAAAAAAAAAAAAAAAGTTGACGTGGGACTAGGACAGACCCTAAAACGCAAGTCCCAACTTCGGTTTACATATTTTTGTCCAAAAAAAAGTCAATACACATTTTGGAAAATGCATGAGTCTTTACACATTTTAGTCATTTTTCCTTTCATTTTGGTCTTCAAATCCTTGTCAAATCAATTGTTATGCCGTGCAACCGTGTGCACTATTCTTGGTGCACACGGTTGAAAATGACATCGTTTAACACTATAGGAGTAACGGTGCTGTTAGTGGCACCGTTTAACGTACTCCTCCAATCGTTTAAAAAAAATTATTATTAGTATAAAGCGCCAGTCGACGCCTTTTTCCGCCATTTTCGACCTTTCGTCTGCAACAAGCTACAACACAGTACAAAGCTTCATCGCCACTGTTGCAATCTTCATCGACGCTCTCTCGGTCTACTCGGAGTCACATTCCTCGCCTTCTTCATCGCATTGTCGCCGACTTCATCGTGACCGTGTTTTGTTGCCCATTTTTCTCGCATTGTCGCCATTTTCATCGCCTTCTTTAGGTATTATGCATTTATATGGACTTATAGATCGTTAACATTAACATTCGGTATACATTTTTGTGATTTTTGACTAGGGTTTTGCAATGTGATTTTGGATTTTTAACGTTGATTTTATGAATAATTGAATATTATCAACAAGTAGTATAAATCTGAATACTATGAACACAATTTAAAAGATTTTGAATATAAAGAACCACAGTTATAGATATATAGTTCACACATTGTAAATGTGGATTCAAACGATGTATGATTTTTTCCCAAACAGAGCAGTACTCTGTTTGTTTTTTTTTTTTTTTTTTTTTTTTTTGTGCTTTTGAAATATTTATGGACATATAGTTATGAAATTATGGATGTATAGCTTTATAATTGTGAATGTGTAGTTTAATACTTCTGCATATATGGAAATATCATTCATGTCTTCTATTTTTGGTGCTTTTGAAATATTTGTGGACATATAGTTATGAAATTATGGATGTATAGCTTTATAATTGTGAATGTGTAGTTTAATAATTTTGCATGTATGAAAATATCATTCGTGTCTTCTATTTTTGGTGTTTTTGAAATATTTGTGGACATATAGTTATGTAATTGTTGATGTATAGGTTTATAATTGTGAATGTGTAGTTTAATACTTCTGCAAGTATGAAAATATCCTTCATGTCTTCTTTTTTTGGTGCTCTTGAAATATTTGTGGACATATAGTTATGAAATTATGGATATATAGCTTTATAATTGTGGATGTGTAGTTTAATACTTTTGCATGTATGGAAATATCATTCCTGTTTTCTATTTTTTGTGCTTTTGAAATATTTGTGGACATATAGTTATGAAATTATAGATGTATAGCTTTATAATTGTGAATCTGTAGTTTAATACTTCTGCATGTATGAAAATATCATTCGTGTCTTCTATTTTTGGTGCTTTTGAAATATTTGTGGACATATAGTTATGAAATTATGGATATATAGCTTTATAATTGTGAATGTGTAGTTTAATACTTCTGCATGTATGAAAATATCATTCGTGTCTTCTATTTTTTGTGCTTTTGAAATATTTGTGGACATATAGTTATGATATTATGGATATATAGCTTTATAATTGTGGATGTGTAGTTTAATACTTCTGCATGTATGAAAATATCATTCGTGTCTTCTATTTTTTGTGCTTTTGAAATATTTGTGGACATATAGTTATGAAGTTATGGATATATAGCTTTATAATTGTGGATGTGTAGTTTAATACTTCTGCATGTATGACATTCTTATTTACAGGAATGGAGCGCGAACCTACAATAAATGAGGTTCTTAAAGAAACTAAAAGAAGAAGAACAAGAGCAATCTTGAATTCACAAGCGGCTGAGAGCTCTGGCCCAAATAATGATGAAAACCTTGCTAGGCAAACAAGGTTACAAACAATATAGAAGACAGTGCAAACAACCATTGCGGAGACTTCAACAAGAGGGCACCAAACTTCGTGCAAGAGAAGCCGAGCAACACAGAGGACGGAAAAAAGGACAGATTACTTCAGTACAAAGATGGGGCCAAAATTGATGTTCGACCTTGTCCAGAGGCTCTCACCACTGCAGAAACAAGCTGTGGTTGATGTTGGATTTGGTGGACTTCTACATCTCCAACGCTGCACCAATGAATCAAAGTTGGTGCAATACGTGCTGGACAGATTTAATGTTTTCAGATGTGATTTTGTATTGGAGGATGATATTCTCCACATTGATGAAGAAGATGTCGAGTACACATTGGGGATCCCCCGAGGGGATATAGAAGTTGATGAGTGAACAAAAATGGAAGACAATTCAACCCCTGCATACAAAACCCTGCTGACTGCATGGAGACGGAGATGGGGTATTACAACAGGATCACCAATAACGACACAGATGCTAGACGTGATTGTTAGAAGAGCTGACCATGGTGACGAATTCAAGAGGGATTTCGTGGTCTTTGCCGTTTCCTGCATGCTTCGAGGAAACACAACAAGATACTCCAACTACAGAATCTTAAAGTCGTTGATTCATGTTCATATGATTAAACAATACAATTGGTGCGGATACACATACAAATCTCTCATTGACTCAGTTGAGACTTACAAGGAAGACACAAGCAGAACCTTTTGGGGGCCAATGACATTAATATTGGTAAGTTCTTATTGTCTTTAATCTAATTGCATGAATTTTATGTAGTTGTGGATGTATATTTAAGAATTTATTATGGATATATATGCATGACGTTTGGAATATACTCAGTTTATTAAGATCTGAATATATGGTTCTGAATTTGTGGATATATAGTTTTTAAATTGTGGATATGTAGTTATGTAATTATGGCTATATAGTACTCTGTGAATATATGAATGTATTACTGTGTGAACAAACATTTAAGAATTCTGGATATATAGTAATGTATTTTTGGATGTATAGTTATGAATTTTTGGATATATATGCATGAAACTTGGAATATACTCAGTTTATTAAGATCTGAATATATAGTTCTGAATTTGTGGATATATAGTTTTAAAATTATGGATATATACTTATGTGATTATGGATATATAGTACTCTGTGAATATATGAATATATTGCTCTGTGAACAAACATTTAAGAATTCTGGATATATAGTAATGTATTTTTGGATGTATAGTTATGAATTTATGGATATATATGCATGAAACTTGGAATATACTTAGTTTATTAAGATCTGAATATATAGTTCTGAATTTGTGGATATATAGTTTCAAAATTATGGATATATAGTTATGTGATTATGGATATATACTACTCTATGAATATGAATGCATTACTCTGTGAACATGCAATTAAGAATACATGGGTATGTAGTTATTCTAACTTGATCTTTAACATAATCTTCTGTAATTTGTAGTTGTTCTACTTTGATTGAGTAGAATTCAAAGGAATGAAGGTCAATAGGACATACCCTAGCATACTTGCTTGGACAAGCAATCTTGTAAGAAAGAGGGTCAAGGCTGAAAAAAAAAAGCCGGGGGGTTTGGAAGGGAAAGGTTGTCCCTAGAATTAAGAAGCCAAGGAGTGCTGCTACCACCTCACTGCCACAACCTGCATGTACTGCTGCTGCTACCACCTCACTGCCACGACCTGCATGTACTGCTGCTGCTACCACCTCACAGGCTACTACTTCTTCTTCTCCTGCTACTGCAACACCGACTCCACCTACAAATCAGCCACTCTCAAGTGTTGACAGGGTGACTCGTGTGCTCCAAAAGCTAACATCAAATGTTCTGGAGTTCGGTGAAGCTATGTCTGAAATTGGAAAGCAGGGTGCACCTATTGAAGTGATGAAGAAATCATTCTCAGGGATATCAAACATGTTAGGTGCTGCAAGTGCAATTGAATCTACTTCCATTCCAACTGCCTCTCAGCTGGATGACATATTCTTTGGGAGTGAAACCTTCACAGCGGCAGTGGTTTCGTTGGTGGAAGCATTTCAGAAGACAACAAGAACCATGGAATTTGAACCTCCATCATTTGATTTGGGGATACACTGCACTGCATCCCAGCCGCATCCACATGAGCAAGTAACAGAGCAAGAAGTTTATGAGGAAGAACCATTGGATGCTTTGGTTCAAAAAATTGGAAAAGATGCAGGACTGTCAACATCCGTGGAAAAAGAAGTAACTCCTCCACTTGTTAGAGTCCCATTTCAAAGATATGTTCATCACACCACACCTGTAACCCCTGCTGCTGATGCTGATATTGATGACTTTGATGGGTAAATTGACACTTTCTTATTTACGTTTAGCTTTAAGGTTATGAATTTATAGTTCTAAGATTATGGACATATATCTTTAAGATTTTAGATATATGAATATAAAATTATGAACATTTTTACAACTGTGAACATAAAGTTCAAGTATTTGTGAGTATACAGTTTTCAGATTATGGATATAAAGCTTTAAGATTATGGATATGTGGATATTTGTGATTTTATAGTTCTAAGATTATGGACATATAGCTTTGAGATTGTGGATATATAGATATAAAATTATGAACATTTTTACGTAACTGTAAACATAAAGTTCTACTATTCCGTGAATGTATAGTTCTATGATTATGGACATATACCTTTAAGATTATGGATATAAAGTTCTAACATTGTGGATATATAAACAACAGTGCCATGCAAGAAAGTGAGTCTGATGTTGAAGACGTAACTGTTAGGAAGAGACCACATCGAAGATTCAAGAACAAACCTCTTTGTCTGAGGTCATCATACTGGACAAAGAATGCTGGTTTCATTCACAATGCAACTGCCCGGGAAAAAATAATCTCAAACTATGCATTCTTGAGTGTGTCTGACGAACACTCGGAAGAGTATGTTTGAACACATATTTATAACAAAATTTTAATTACTTAAATATTTCATATTATTATTATTATTATTTTTTTTGAATGAATTATTATTATTATTATTATTATTATTATTATTATTATTATTATTATTATTATTATTATTATTATTATTATTATTGTTATTATTATTATTATTTTGGTGTTGTAGTGAGTTGTTGTTCAGCTATGGTGACTACTACCTGACAAGGACTCACTTCTCAACTTTGAGCAATGGCGAGCTGAATATAAACTTCTTAGATGTTTGGTCTTTGCGGCTAACTTTGCAGAACACAGAACGTGTTGTTAGGGAACCAAAACGAGTATTCTTCACCACAATGCCACAAGTAAGAGTTATTTTTGACATGCAGATGCCTATTTTTAAAAATCTGATTGTATGGCATTATAATTCTGGATGTATAGCTTATAAATTTTGGATATATAGTACTCTAAGCCTTTTGAATACTCATTTTTGCATTCTGTATATTCAAAAACAGCTGCAGCTTGATCCATCTGATGATTGGATGAAAAGTCTCACGACCGAGAGAAAGAGGGAAAATTTCAATGATAGATTGAACTATGAAATATGAAGTTTTGGAAACCTGGAAATCAATAACGCAGACCTTGTAAGATCTATTACACACATCCAATTTCAATTTATCATGTCCATAAATATTAACATTGCTATACCTTTGTTTTGGAATTAGATATTTTTCCCAGTGCATCGCCATGGAAACTACTTTGTTGTGTGCATCAATGTCAAGGAATCCAAAGTTCAGGTGATTGACAACAAAGAATTGCCATCTGGTGTTTCAGAGCTTGATAAATATGGAGACTATCCACATACATTGGTAGCTTATATTAAAAAAAAAAAAAAAAAAAAAAAAAAAAAAAACTCCTTATTGTTACCTATATATTGACTTTAAAACATTATGAACATTGAGCAAATTTTTTACCAAATTGAAGCATTCAAGGCGTACCTGGCAGCAGAACAATCCCCCTTGACTTCCAAGTTGAACACCATGACAGTAGAGTTCCTTGCAATGGACTGGAAAAACGCTGAGAATGTCACCGACTGTGACATATATGTAATGAGACATATGGAGACTTACATGGGCGGAGCTCTGAAAAACTAGAAGAGCCTGGATTCAGGAAAAATATGCGCACAAATGTAAGAGTAACATAAATATATTACATTCAAAATACACTAAAAAAGATAACAAAATTACAATAAACTAAATATTTATTTTTCTTAATTTACAGGCTAACTTCATTTATGAGTTGAGGGCAAAGTATGCTGCTTGTATCATCACATGGAAAATGAACACCGTCATAAGCCATATCATAAAAGCTGCAAAGGTTGAAGACAAGAAGAAGTAAATGTACAAGATCATTGAATGTACAATAACTGATTTCTAACAACGTTTTTGTTATGATCAAAAATTATTTTGTAACAACTTTAATTTATTGCAATTTTTGCAATTTCTTATCTATGAAGTTCAAGAATTTCTTAATATATAGTTCTCAGATTATGGATATATAGCTTTAAGATTATGGATATATGTATATAAAATTATGAACATTTTACGTAAGTGTAAACATAAAGTTCAACTATTTGTGAATTTATAGTTCTAAGATTATGGACATATAGCTTTAAAATTGTGGATAAATGGATATAAAATTATGAACATTTTTACAACTGTGAACATAAATTTCAAGAATTTCTGAATATATAGTTCTCAGATTATGGATATATAGCTTTAAGATTATGGATATAAGGATATAAAATTATGAACATTTTACGTAAGTGTAAACATAAAGTTCAACTATTTATGAATTTATATTTCTAAGATTACGGACATATAGCTTTAAGATTGTGGATATATTGATATAAAATTATGAACATTTTTACAACTGTGACATAAAAGTTCAAGAATTTGTGGACATATAGTTCTCAGATTATGGATATATAGCTTTAATATTATGGATATATAGCTTTAAACCTGCAAAGCAAAAAGTACTAAAATTTTGAATACACAGTGCAAAAACTTGTGAATTGATATCCTCAAAACAGCTAACAACTTGTATTAACCCACTCTCAATCTACAACTGCATTATCATCTAAATCATTACTAATAAACGGACAAAACTCTGAACTCCCAGAACTTGGATGTACAAGGTACCCATCCCCAGCAAATTTTGGATAGACTTTCCAAAACCAACGACTGAACAACACCCTTTGTACTTGAAGTCATTACCGGGTTATTTTGTGCCAGAAATCATCAAGGACAATAATATATATTTGCGTTTCATACACAACCAAGGACGTAGATTATAAATCACTAACATAACTGGCCACGAGCTATGCTTGCTACTTAGGTTCCCGTGAGGGTTTATACCATCAGTACAAAGTCCTAGTCTTAGATTTCTCAACTAATGGCCAAATTCAAGAAAAGCATTATCAAAGGTTTTCCATTGAGGATATTCAGCCGGGCGTCGAAGCTTGTCATCAGAAAAATTTTTATCCGCATGCCATGTTAAATTTTTCGCATCGCTTGGATGTGCAAACATACGCTTAAATCTTGGAAGAATTGGGAGATACCACATAACTTTAGCTGGTGGCCCTTTCAAACTTGTCTTACCAACAACATGCTCTCTTGTTTTGTACTGAGATGCCCCACAGATTGGACATGTATTCAATTCTTTGTAATCATTCCTAAACAATATGCAATCGTTAGGACAAGCATGTATCTTTTCATACTCCATACCCATGGGACACATAATCTTCTTGGCATCATATGTACTCTTCGGGAGTTCATTATCTTCTGGAAGCATATCCTTTATTAAATCAAGTAAAGCAATAAAGCTCTTGTCGCTCCATCCATTCCCAGCTTTTAAGTTGAATAATTTCAAAACAGCAGATAACCGAGTATATTTACTACACCCTGGCCATAAAGGTTGTTTTGAATCATTTAATAATTCATCCAACTCATTTGATCGACTGGCGAACTCTTCTCCGACATCACGAAACATTTCATCCAACCTATCTGCAAACTCATCATCTTCATTTGCTTTGTTGTCAACATATATGTTAGATGTACTAGTCCATCATCCTCCTTCACCGTGTCATATCCATTTTGTATAAGTTGGATTAATTCCATCACAAATTAGATGATCATATATGTCCTTTGCACCTAATTTTCTTAGATTACAGCACTTCTTACAAGGACATAAAAACATCTCATTATTATTTGGAAGATGATGTTTGCAAAGTCTAAAAATTCTATAACTCCGACTTCATATTCCGTACTCATCCGAGAAGCATTCATCCAACTTTTATCCATCACAAGTCAATCTAAAATAATATTAACTCTAATCAAACTTTTGTTAACATTGATTCAATAAATATCTAAAATAATTGTTGTAGTGAGAGTAGACCAGTTAGTAGTATTAGTTTTTCCGTACACTAAGTAATGAATACAAAGGCAAGTAAATGGACAAAATAAATTACTACATAGTGACTTAATAACATGGTGGAACATCATGTTATTTAATCATTAACAAAATATATATTTATTGATTTATATTCTGAGAAGATGGGAATCTGATAGTATGGCACAAGCAATTAGATGTATAGATTCATGGTTCTCTGGAACAGATGATGAGAGGAGTACTTTGATAGAATATTTGGACCCTACAATTGGTAAGCTTTTGTTCAAATGGTCTGTCTTTTTTAAAGAAAGTAATCTGTATCTATATACTATTTATTTTCTTGAGCCCAAGAATTGTTCAGCTCTTCTAGTGATTGAAAAGTTATTACACATAAAGACTCAGAAATTACATTGAGCAAAACTATATTCCTCTGTGTTTCGTATGTCCCAAACTCCATAAGTGTATGGGATTTCTTTCGTGTGTGCCTATAGAAGAGGAAAACTAATAACAAGAAAGTAGAAACAAGAAGAAAAAAAAATCCTATTTCCATCTTTAGCTTTATGCCATATGCAGATACACAAAAATAAGCATATGTGCATATTTGCTAGATTCTTTATTTTCATGATTCTAAAAATAACGATTCCTAGTAACCGTTCAATTCCTAACAATAATTCTAAAAATAATTCAAGATTTAACCATAAAAATAATATATTCCTAGTAATAAATAAACAATAATTCAAGGTTTAACCATTCAATTCCTAACAATAATAATTCCAAAAATAATTCAAAATATAACAATAATGCCAAAAATTTGAAATAAATTAATAATAATAATTCATAATATAATATCAATAAATCCAAAACTACAAATATATTGAAATAAATTAATACTAATTTCAAATATAATACCAATAAACCCTAAAATACAAATATATCAACATTATTTACTAAAATTTGAAATAAATTAATAATAATTCCAAATATAATACCAATAAACCCTAAAATACAAATATATCAACATTATTTACTAAAATTCACAATAAATTAATATAAAATTTGAATTAATTAATAATAATTAAAAAATAAAATAGAAAACTTACCAGCAACTCGGCTGAAGGCAGAAGGCGGTGCGGTGCTTCGTCGGCGGCTCATCTGTGTGTGGCGGAGCGGCGGCAGAGGCTGTGCGAGTTGCGGCGGCGGTGGCTATGGCTGGGCAGTGGTGTGGCGGTGGGCGATGGCGAAGAGAGACGCCGATGGCCTGTGGCGGAGAGACGACGAGGCTGCGGCGGCTGTGTCTATGGCTAGGCAGTTGATAAGGACGATTTTCACACATCCATCAAGTATCAAATCACAGTATAGAGTTTAGATATCGTTCCACTGGAGATGACTCTTGTAATGTTAGGAATTGATGCAAAGTGGAGCTAAGCATAAGCAAGGAGTATTCTTTTAGAAGCTAAACCTATCGATAAGGAGTTGGTTTGATATGATTAAGCTAATAACAAATAAGAGTAAAACAAAGGACCGGGACTTGGTTGATTCAAGCTAAGATGCCAAATATTCTACTAATGATTAGGGAATTACACAAGGCATAGGGTAAGTGAGATCCACAAAAGTGTCCAAATACCACTCTCTTAGCTATTTGGACTTGCAACCTAACCTTAAACTTGACTCTCGTGGCAATTCAATCCAAGGTTGCCCAAGCAAGAACACAAGGCATAAATTCTCCTTAATACCCGAAATACTCTCGTATTGGGTATTAAGTGTTGAATGTATGGCTAGTGTACAATCTCTACTCTCGTAGCAACAAACACACTCAAAATCAATCATATAATTGGGATCCAACAATCATACACAATTTCATAACAAACCCAATTCACACAACTAACCCTAGAACACCCAAATAATCCCCTTTATGCAATACAACTCAAATAGGCATCAATAGCAAGAAATCAAACCAAATCCTAGTCCCAAAACACTTAGCTACTCATAATATAACAATAGATACACAATATTGAAAGAGTAATTGAAAGCATAGATGAAAAGTAAAGAGAAGAGATAATAAGAAAACTTCTCTATTGAAGCTTTGAAATCAAAGATTTGCAATGTTCTTGAGCTTAGAAATGGAAAGGAACAAGTAATCTACACTAATCTAAGCTATTCTAGAGCTAACCTAACTAGAGAATGAAAGGGAAATGAAAGATGTATTTTTGGGGTGGAAATTCCCCTTTTAAATGGCAAAAAATGCGCCGGTATAAGATGCAGAGGGCTGCCCACGGGTCTGGCCATGGGTGTGGCTTCACCCGTGGCCAAAAATGCAGTTTACACTGCCCAGTTGCCACGGGTGTATACAGCCTGGTTGCCATTCTGTGCATTGTGTCCGTCTTTTAGGTAATTTTTCCCCCTCAAAACTTTTGAATTAGCCTTTGTGGTCTTCATCAAAGTTGTATCCCTTCAATTTAGCTTTCCAATGACATGAAAATCACTTGATTTGGACATTCCTAGGCAGAGATATTACCAAAATACCGAGCAGTGGACAATTTGTGCAAGAATTTCAACTTCTTGCTCTTTTGCTCCACTTTTGTCTTTGTTTGTCCAAATGATCAAGACCACTAAATACACCACAATTTGGCTGTCTAAAAGGTGTTTCCCCCATCTTCATAGCTTCTCATTGGCTCCCATTGGCTCTACATGCATCCAAAATGCCCCAAAAATCACTCAATTCATCTAAATCATCAAGAATTACACATGGACACACACACAAATGAATCAAATGATGACACTTTGGGCAAAATTATAACAAATAAAAAGGAAAATAAGCTTAAATGAAAGGTGAAAACATTAACATGTTGGCACTTATCAGCAGCGGAGTGGCGGTGGGCGATGGCGAAGAGAGTCGACGAGAAGGGAGACGACCGCTGTAGCTGTGGCTATGGGTGAGAACGGCTATGGGCGGAGAAGTGAGAATGACTGTGCTCACGTCTCATATCTGTTTTTATAAAATTTATATAGTTGTCTATTAACTAATAGCCGACGTTATATCTAAAAAATTAAAAAAAAAAAAATACCCTACGACGTCGGCTATATAGATAGCCGACGTCGTATTATATTTATTTCTTTTATTTTTTATTTTTATTTATAATGTCGCCTATTAGTTAATTAAAAAATAAAAAAGTCTTTAACGTCGGCTATGTATGTAGCTGACGTTAAAGGCCCGACGTTGTATGTGAATTCTGTAGTAGTGAGCGTTGCTATCTATTTCTGTCCACTTTGCATCGTCTGTGAAGTTGGCTGGTCTTTCTTCAATTGCTGCAACACAGTTATCTTTCCTGAGAACTGCTTTCATTCTCATTTTCCACAATGAGAAATTGTTCATATTGAACTTTTCAATCTCATACTTTGCCGCTATTGTAAGTGGTGTTCTTGATTCAAATCCTAAACAATATATCTAAATAGCATCGTATAATAGAACACTACCAGCCATATGAACAGTACACCAAGTAAATACTTCCGGAGAAGAGAGGTGAGTCACAAATGGACTGCTTAAATACCACGTCTTAACCAGAGCTTTTCCTAGACATGTACCATCACTTTGCCATAATGAGTTCTAACATAAACGATACAATAGAGATATATCTATGAACCAACCTAGGCTCTGATACCATTTGTTAGGATCGATACGGTTCACAACACCAAAATACAATACAACTTCGACTGGAAATAATGAGAATATTTCTAGTGTAAAATTTAAAATAAATCACACACACAATAAAGGTAATTTGAAGAAGGATTTTTTGTTTGGCAAAAGGATATTACAATAGGAATTACAACTATAACTCTCTATTTACTCTCTGTATTTTTGCATCATGCTATTGGGATGATTCCTGATGGAATGGGAGATGATTTTTGTTGGTCCAAAAAGAGGTAAGGTAAAAGTCTAGAGGGGGGGGGGGTGAATAGACTTTTACACCGTTTCGCTAATACAACAATTGCTAAGGCAACAGAGAAACCAAGACACTCTTAACTAGATTGTTAGAGTCTTGTGCACAACGGAATAATAAAGGTAGTGTGTGTGTCGATTGTGTCAAGTATATCACGTGATAAGAGAGTAAAGAGCAGTAAGTAAATAAAGTAGTAAATGACACAAGGCAATTATAGTGGTTCGGAGGTGATGTAATCCTCCTACTCCACTTGTTCTTATCGTCTAAGAGCAATTTACTATATCCACCACTTCTTGGTTCCTAGATACAATGAATTTCCGTGATCTAGTGCTTTGATCACTAAGCTCACACTAATCACGCCTAGTGCCTCCAACACAGTTGTTTCGGATTTCACAGCTTTGTGCTACTTTCCCGTCTTCCACTCTCCGGTCGACGTATCCCGTGATCTAGTGCTTTGATCACAAAGCCCGCACTAATCACGCGGTGCTTTGATCACAAAGCCCGCACTAATCACGCGGTCGACGTATCCCGTGTGCTTTGATCACAAAGCCCGCACTAATCACGCGGTCGACGTATCCCGTGATCTAGTGCTTTGATCACAAAGCCCGCACTAATCACGCACAGTGCCTCCAACACTGCTGCTTCGGATCTCACAGCTCCGTGTGACAATCCAGGATTTCACAACTCCGTGCTACTTTCCTCCCTTCCTACACTCCCGTATGAATAGAGCTTCTTGAATGGATTCAATAATCTTCATCCTTATGTAGATCATGCCTTCCAGCTGAAGAGCCAGATCATGTATTCTGGGACTTGCCCGCACTAATCACGCGGTCGACGTATCCCGTGATCTAGTGATTTGATCACAACTCCCGTATGAATATCACTTGCTTCCAACTTTGTGACAATCCAGGATTTCACAACTCCGTGCTACTTTCCTCCCTTCTCTTCATCCTTATGTAGATCATGCCTTCCCCGCACTAATCACGCACAGTGCCTCCAACACTGCTGCTTCGGATCTCACAGCTCCGTGCTACTTTCCTCCCTTCCTACACTCCCGTATCTTGCTTCCAACTTTGAGACCAGATCATGTATTCTGGGACTTACTTCATCTCCAATTGACTTTCAACTGGTTCTCATACTTCAGCTCTTACGCTCCAACTTCATCTCTAATTGATTTTAAGTTTTGAACTAGGGACCTTGAAGTTAAATCATCAAGCTTTCATCCATCTCGTCTATACAAATTATTGGTCATTATAGCATTCTCCTTTTTGTACTTCTTTCTTTCCATAGATGCATGATCTCCAAGATAACTTCATATTTCTTTGTATGAGATTTTCGTATATCATCTTCTTTGAGTTGGACGTGTGGGCTTATTTAGTATACATATCATATGCATACATTTTGCTCTTCTTCTTCTTCTTCTTCTTCGTATTTCTTGTATTTTTCCCTTTATCTATTTTAATTTTCCTTTCATGGTATGACATGCCTAGACTTAATAAATAAAATTGGGGATTCTAAAATATAATTTGGCATATCAAAATCTATTACAATATATTCCTAACAATTTTACAATGAAGAAGAGTTGCCTATTTATAGCAAATCTACTCCTGCAAATTTCTTCAAGCTCAAACCTAAGTTCTTAGCCCAAGTATTTGCTCCTGCTCAAGCTTAAGCATTTCCCCTTGCTCATTCTTAAGCAAAAGCAATTCTCCTTGCTCAATCTTAAGCAATCCTCCAAACCTCATCCCAAAGGTTCTGCCCATTTCCACATTTGACTTTAATATTTGCATTTAAAAGAACAAAGCTCATATCAGAGCTTATTGAGAGATGGAAGCCTTATCTTCATATGCAATTGAAGTTAGCTTAATTTCATTTTGTACGTACTACGATATGAACATAAGAACTAGAGACAAGTGAAAATAACTTCGCATAATCAGATACGATATGGGATAATTATGAGACCAAACAATATCAAAATAATGTGTATCATAAAATTAAAGGAAGCTGTTAGAGAAACAACATACAATATTATTATTGCATCCTTAACCTGCATGCATGCTAGTCCAAATGGTTTGTATGTTTTTCTTTCTATGGTCCCTTTTATATCAAAAAAAAAAAAAAAAATTAAAGTAGTAGAAGAAGAAAATGTATCCTTCAATTCCGTGTTGATTAGCAGGCCGGACAGATTATACTTTGACAGGCGCGCCCTCAGCTCCTAGCTCCTGCAAATATAAATAATAATAATCCAGATCAGATGCAATCTCTTTTCAGATGTGTAACCCTCTTGTTGTTGCTTCTGCCAAGAAGAGCAATAAAATCATGGATGTTACAATTTTGAGGTTAGAAGTTTGAGGTTTAGTGTGTGAGAGGGTATATATATATATATCCTCAATTAGGATTAGATCCCAATTTCATGACAATTTAATCCAATTGGTGCATTTTATCAAACATATAGTGCTGACATCTTTTTTTAATTAACCTCCTTTATTCAAAGCAAGAATATTGGAAATGTGAGTAGTGTGGCTATAATGTTATCCTATTCTCATATCAACAACACACATCCATGATCCTCTTGTATAATTGGCTCCTAATTATACAAAAGTCCATACAAAACAGTTACTCACAACAAGAACCATACCCTAACTAATGCATCATATAGGGCTGTTGATATTTTTGTGTAGATTTAATTTGACAAGGATGGGACATATATAATTGTGTAAATTCAAAACCTTGGATAATTTTGTGTAAAGTACTAATGTCATTACTTTCTTTTCAAAATCCTATTTGAAAATTAAGGTAGTTTGCACTACCTTTTTTAACTTCTTCTTTTTTTTTTTTTTTTTTTTTTTTTTTTCTTTTTTTTGATGTAGTGTAAATGTTAAAAGAAGATAAAGATATTTCCTTCTTTTCACTTTCAATTTTTAAAATTTGATAAAATGGCAATGGTATTGCCTTTTTTTCACTTTTAATTTTTTAAAAGTGAGAAAAATGCAATAATAGGCAATTTTTATTACTTCGTTTTTAAATTTTTTTTATTAAATATATTAGTTAATGACATAAACAAAGATTGCATGTTTTGATTTAATAACTTTTAAGCAGTCAACCGTTAAAATAATAAGTATATGGGAAAAATATACTCACCTGCATGCCACCCTTAAGTATGCACCACCTTCTTTTCAAATAGGATTTTGAAAATAGGTAACATTTTACACAAAATTATCTAAAATTTTGAATCTACACAATTTTGTCAAATCTATGTAAGTTTGGTTGGCCCTGTTTGGCAAAAAATTAGCCTATAGGCCAATTTTAACTTATTTGACCACTATTAATTGTTTGATTTAGTTAAAATATCAATATAAATGTTTGGTTAATTAACTTTTTGCAACTTCAAAAGGCTAAAATTCTAAAAGTTACTCCAATCAACTTTTTCAATTAGCTTTTTGAGAAAAGAAATTATACCAAACAGCTATCAGCTAATTTACCAAACACTTTTCTACAATCAGCTAATGTTATCAACTATTTATACCCTCTAATTAACACAATCAGCTAACAGCTAATAGCTATTTTACCAAACAGGGCCATATGTCTCTCATATTAGTCTCATATCATCCCAATTAATTTGCAATTTAATTCATTCAAGCATTCATGAATGAGGCAGACTCCTATAGCTTCTAACCTCATTTCCTTGATTGGCCCGCAGAGGCGAGGCGAGCCACTTTAGGGGCTTGCGCATCTTTAACAGATTTCTCAATCTCCTTTTTTTAAATTTGTGGATGTAAGACTTCAATTTCCCAACTCCAATTTCTTCCTCTACCATCTTCCCCCCTCCCCCTGCTGATGATTCACCCTCCTCCATTTTTATCTATGAAAACAAATGAGGTTAAGAAAAAATAAATTAATAATAACAGATTTTGCATAAAGAAAAAAGAAAATAGAAAATTAAGAAAGAATGAATGAGCCATAACTTCTAACCTTAGAATTTGCCTTTTCAACATCTTCTATATATTCAGGCCCCTGCCCTTGGATTTTGATCTATGATCAAGTAATGCAAAATACAGAAAGTAATAAATAAATTATATATTAAATAGTATGTAACACAATTTGCAAACAAGTTCCTTCACCATCTAATTTATATATTAAAGAAGAATGAACAAGTTAGAGCTTCCTTCTAACCTCAAAATTTTCTTTTCCAAAATTCTTCTTTAGCTTCTCTTGAATAATCCTAGCAGAAGCAACAATGGAAGGGCGGTGGCTAAACCTATCCATTTCAATTGACTTGAAGCAGAATATTTCTCCAAAACTGCTAGGGATCTCTTCCAAACACTCACAACATCTTAGGACTAGGTGCTCAAGACATGGAAAAGAATCTGTGTAAGCCTCCAACCTTTCGAGCTTTTCATCTTTAACAAGCAAGAATCTTAATCCATAGAACCCTCCTTCAACTACTTCCCATACTTTTCCATTGAACACATTTTCCAGCTTTAGTACCTCAAGCCATTTCAATGTCCCAATTACTCTTAAATCCCACCAAGAAAGATTAGTACCACTCAACTTCAACTTCTTCAGTTGTAAAGGAAAAATACACCTCTTAGGAAATGTCACAATGCACCCAACTGGAACTGTAATTGTTAGACTCTCAAGCCGTTTTAAATACTCCAAGGCCAAGTTATCCAAAATGAAGCGATTGCTGGAAGATCCACTAATCTGGCTGGCCTCTAAGTCTACTCTATACAGAATTTTCAGTATTTTTATGTTTGGGAAATTGAAATACACTTTATTTCTGCAATGAGTTGGAGTCACCCAAGATAATGTTCGCAAATTCTCTTTTACCACGACGGGAGGATCGACAACATAGCAAGTGCCAAGTTCAAGATGCCTTAACTGTGGTGGCTCCCAAATTGATGATGGCAAATGGAGAATAGGTGATCCATGTCTGTTACTACAGGAAACAATAAGTGTCTGCAAATTCGCATTACTTGACACAACATCACTCAAACCCTCAAACCATTGTGTTACAGATAAATATCTTAAAAATATCAAATCCCCTAATTGCATTGGCAGTTTTTGGAGGAATGGAGGTGGAACGAATGCCAAAACTCTTAATAGCTTGAGGGGTACATAAATTTCAGGATTCCCTTGAAAGAAGAAAATGGAGCGAGGGTTGTTTAAACTAAACAACACATAATAGTCAAAACTATGTTTGCATAAACTAAACCAGCGACACGAATTTGCAAATGCATTTAATGACCACCTTGGGAGTCGCTGAGTATTTACTGCACATAAAATTCCCTCTTTCTGAGCCTCTCTGAAACAGATGTTATGCATGACACTATGCACCCTACAAGTCTTAATTTTGCCATCAAAAGTCCGATTGCTTGTTAACACAAGGCTTCTACGAATGAGGACCTGTAAGTAACAATAAGCAATGCTTTCTAACTCCATATTACTCATCGATGGCTTCACAAATCCTTCAGCAATCCATAACCTAAGAAGTGTTTTAACTTGAATTTCACTGCGCTTTGGAAAGACTCCAAGATATAAAAAACAAAGTTTCAAATTTTCGGTCAAATGATTATACATGAGAATGAGTGTATTGTAATCTAGAATTCCCAACAATTCTATTTCCTTCTCAATCCTTTTCAATTCATGTTGTATGTTGTTGTTGCATTTGGATAAGCGCTCCGCAACTACAACAATTGCCAGTGGCAATCCTTCACATATCCCCACAACATGGGACAAGTGACTCCTAAATTTTCCAAATCCCGGTGCCCTATACTTCTCTAGAGGAAAGATAGTACAAAATAGATCCCAACTTTCATTTGGATTTAGTAAACTCATAGCATGATGTGTACCTTTGATTGTGCAAGCATAATCAGCCACCGGATAGAATCTAGTGGTCAGCAATATGCAACATCCATTCACTGCAGAATTGCAAAATAAGTGTTGTAATCGATCCCAATGCTGAGTGCTCCATATGTCATCCAAAACTATTAGATACCGCTTTTCCTTCAAGCATTCACAAACCTCACGCCAAAGATAGACTTCCGTTTCAATTTCATGATTTGGTGAAATTGACTGGAGAAGGTCGCGTACCACATTGATCTCATCGTAATTTTGAGTCACTGTAACCCATCCTCGTACCTGGAAATGCAATGCAACCGATTGATCTTTCAAGATTTCTCTTGCTAAAGTAGTCTTTCCTATGCCTAGCATCCCAACAATTGGGATTACTTTGACACCCTGAAAGTGACTAAAGAGTTTGTTCTTGATCATACTAACTTCATTTTGATGACCGGTCATTCTGCCCTCCTCAAGTTTTGGATAGCACCGAGAGAATTCAAATTCAGACTGAGCATGATTGGCTTCGTTCCTTGTTGTGTTGTGGATAGTGCTCAACAGCTGTGCTGCGTTTTCTGTAGCTTGATGCGAGGTTTGAAAGAGTGCTTCTGAAGCTTCTTTTTCATCGTCTGGGTGCTCTTTGTTGGCCACACAAAAGTTTGTAAATTGTCTTTCGAGGTCTTCTTTAGCTTTGAGTACAAAGTCTGTGATTTCAGCTGCACCAAAATTGGATTTCTGCAGAAACTTCTGCAAATCAAAGAGTGTTTTTTTGAGAGATCTTAGTGTTGTATTTACGTCGAAAAACACCCTTCTCAGTTGCAAAGGAAAATGATAATGATTTATTCTTGTCATGAGATTAGTTAAATCATCACAACATTCATAAGTCTTCAGTCTTTCCTCCAGCTCTACTCTCTTTTCTTCTGCTTGTTTCAAGGTTTGACACAGTTCCGGGGATACTTCTTCTTCACCCACTGTGTCTTTGGCCAGAACAAAATTGCTCAAGTGTATCTTCATCTCATCTTCAACTAAATCTCCTATTTGTGTTTCCAAATCTTTGATTGCAGCAGGAGCACGAATATGAGGAAATAATTGTCGCAAAGAAGAAAGACTTTGAATGAGAGATTTGAATTGGGTTTGAATTTGATCATAAACCACCCTTGTCGCTTTGGATTGTATAGACTTCATATGATGATCTACTATTCTCTTGAGATAAGTTAAATCATCATTCAGTCTCTTATACTCTTTTCCGCAGTTGATAATCTCCACCACATCTGCAGTCTTTTCTTGTGCTTGTTGCAAGATTTGACACAGTTGCTGGGAAGCTGCTTCTTCATGCACTGCGTCGTCTTTGGCTTTGGCCACAACAAAGGTGCTTAGCTGTATTTCGATGTCATCTTCAACTTTGAGTGCAAAGTCTCTTATTAGGATTCCAAAATATTTGATTGCAGCACCACCGGCTCTGGATTTCTTTTCCAGAAAGGGCTGCAAAGAAGAAAGGTTTTCATACAAAGATTTGATGATGGGTGGTGTTTGATCATCACGAAAAGAAACTCTTGGGATGGGTTGCAGAAAGTGAAGCTCAATTGTTGTCTTTAGAGAAGTCAAAGCAACATAAGCCATCTCGATCTCACTAGATCTTTTTCTGTGATTGTTTGAATGGGAAATTAAAATGCAATTACAAGAGTGAGTTATGCGAACAGAGAAGCAATTTGAGGGCGGATTGTGTTAATAGCAAAAGACAAAGGCCTTAACTTCTGTGTGAAAATTTCAACAAAGCCAGCTTGCTGCCGGCAAGGTGAATTTGGAGTTTCATTTCTCGAGAACACCGATCACCAATTGCAATTTATATCCTACTCCAGGTCCATATTACACTGTAGACTTTGGATCAAAACGATGTGATTTCGATTTTTTTTTTTTTTTTTTTTTTTTGGAGGATATGTGATTTTTTGATATTTAAACTTTAAATAATTCTGTAATAATTTCTCATTATTCTTGTTGCAACACAAATTAAATTTTAAATTATAATTTAGGCAGAAGGGTTAAATATAACATTGATTGTTCATCTAACACCATGAACTAAAATATGGTCCATCTATACCATTATACTCTCAATTATTTTTCATCTAGCATTTTAGCAAGTTTCTAACAAATAACCCATCTAATTTGCTTACATGAAAAAATAAAATAAAAACAAAATGCTGAGATGTTATTTTTTCATATAACTTGTTGTTTTTGTCACTTTTTTTTTTTGGCAGAAAAATTCAAAATTTTTAACGTATTTTCATATTATGTTGATTTTTTATATGGCTTGAAAGATTCCAACTCCCCCTCTGTTGTGAGTGTTGAGTGTGAAAACACGTAGAGGTATTCTAAGCGGGATGCACACATGCTGTTGTTACCATAATTTGCCCTGCAAAATGTGTCATGGAGGGGCACCCCATCGCCTTCAGAAACATGGTCGCTTCCCTCGGGGACATATGGCAGTCTCCTTTCTTCGTTGTCTATCTCTTTCTCTTTCCAATGCTACAGATTATACCTCATAACGCGAAGTTCCTTAGCTTTTACTTCAGTCAGATTGTAGTTGCATCCAGTAAACGCAAGCATGTTCTTTTCGTATCTACACTCAAAGGAAGTCGGTTAATTAAGTTACACCTCAAACATTAAATCAAAAACCGTGTTAGTTATTATACCTCAAATGAAGAGCAATATGCAGATCATCGTTGTCCCTTAGTCTATTAACCAGCTTTTTTCCAAGCTCCTCAATCTCAGGTGTGTACCGAAGAGCCTCATAGTCGCACTATCCAAAACCAAAATAAAAACCAATGCCAATGCCAATGCCAATACCAATAAATGGGTTCAAAAACCACAAATGCGGTAACATGCTCATTTCACAACTGACGGGAAAAATAGATTCACTATTTTTCTGAAAAATTCGTAGAAGAAATCAACACAATCTGGAAATGCATAAAAAAATGAATTTTTTCTACCGAAAAAAGTGACAAACATCAAGTTAGATGAAAAAATAACATGTCAGCATTTTGTTTTTATTTTATTTTTCCATATAAGCAAATTAGATGGGTTACTTGTTAGAAACTTGCTAAAAATGCTAGATGAAAAATAATTGAGACTATAATGGCTTAGATAGACCATATTTTAATTCATTGTGTTAAATGAACAATCAATGTTACTACATGGGTCTATTTGACCCATCTGCCTATAATTTATTCTAGGTACAGAATTAACATCTTAAGTTACAGAATTTCATAACACAAAACACAAGACATATGCACACGTTATATATTTACTTATTCTCAAATCTGATTAATGTAAATGAATTAATACCCAAGATAGTCCTCCGACTATTAGCTAATACTCGATTTTGTTCCAAAGTATTAAAAGTATTCAATTTAGTCCTCTTATTTTTAAAATCACACCTAATATAGTCATCCGTTACAATTGCCATCAAACCACCGTTATTTTGAGAGCATAAACGTCATTTTAGCAAACCAAACCCGTTTCTTCCTCTGGTTTGTGTCGCGACTCCATAAATTGAAAAAATCCCTAATAGGAATGGAAGGCAGAGCAACAGAGTTAACAACAACATCATCCTCGTCCTCTGATCTTTCACCAAATCTAGCTCTGCCGTGTCCGTCGACGACGAAACTGAGGAAATACACTTAGTCGAGCCAAAATTAGGGCTCCGTCCAGTGCGAGGCAGCCCGTAGCCACCGGCTGGCATGGTTGAGAACTGATAGTCGCGGCGGATGACGGGGATAAAAGGGATAGTAATAGGCTTAGAGTGTGGCGGCAAAATGGGATGGTGGAGTGGAAGAGCGTGGGAAGTGAGGGGGTGCGGTTTGACAGAGAGAGTGAATAGAGTACGGAGCACTCCGGCGTCGACGTCGAGGAGAGCGCGGTGGGCGCCGTGTCCCCATGCCGTCCTCATAGTCACCTTCATCCTCATCGTTGCCGCATTGACTTGGCGCCTCCACACAAAGGGGTTTATTTTGTTTAGGGATGGCAATTTCAATCTGCCCCGTGGATATCCACCCGAATCCACCCCGTATGGATCGGGTTTTTTTGGGAGATGGTGGATGGTGGGTCGGGGTGGGTCTTAAAAAAGTAAATCCGCGGTGAGTTGGGTTGGATTCAGATTCTATGTACAAAACCCACCTAGAACCCCACCCAACCCCCCATGTGTGTGTATATATATATATATAATAGTTAAATAAGTACTAGTATGTAGTTATTTATAAAAGTTTATATAACTTCGTGTATCTTTTTATTACTTTTTTATATCTAAAGTACTAACTTTATTTTAAAAATTTGGTTAATATATTTAAATATTTCTATTATTTTATATTTTAGTATCACTAATGAATTTTATTATTTTATTTTGTGTAAGTAATTTAAATATTATTTTTTGAAAAAAATAATAAGATGATATGTGGTGAGTACCCGTAGTGGACACCCCGCTCCTGGTGGGGTTGGGGGTGGGTTTTGAAAAAGTCCACCCAATGCGGGTTGGAGGTAAAGGTGGGTGGAAGAAATATAAGGTGGGTCGGGTGATGAATATATCCCTCCCCGACCCATACCCGACCCATTACCATCCCTAATTTTGTTTAGTACACTTCAGTTTTACTAAATGAGATGAGATTATTGGGCTAGGGTGCGTGGGTGCAATTTCTGTGTCATGGCTTAATGATACTTCGAATCTTCTACAATTTCTTGAGTTCCAATTGAAGCTTCGAATCTTCTGCAATTTCTCAATTCAATGGCTTTCTGGATCTCCCTTTCTTCAAATGGAAGACATGTGCTTTAATCTCTAAAATGACATTTATGCCCTTCAACATAACGGGTGATTAATGGCAATTGTAACGGAAGACCCTATTGGGTAGCATTTTAAAAGTGAGTGGACTAAATTGAGTACGTTTAATACTTTGGGACAAAATCGAGTATTAGCTAATAGTTAGAGGACCATTTTGGGTATTAACTCTAATGTAAATAATATATGTCTTATAGGCACATAAATTCATTATACAAGACATAAATTCATAAAGTTCGACACAATACGTTGATACGCATCAAAGGAAAGAAATTGGTGGTTTAATTAATGGAGGGTCTAAAAGAAATGAATCATATGTAATTAGAGGATAATTGACTAAATATTAGTATAAGAAATTATGTATATTAGAATATATAATTACCGGGGATAACAAGTTGCCTCAATGATTAACGGGGTTAACTTCAGTTGTGTTAGGCGATCTGCGAATCGTGCAGCTCATGCTATAGCACGGGATGCCGTTTCTGTGTCAGGTCCTGGGGAGTAGTTGAATTCACCACCCCATTATCTTGTTTCTATTCTTGCCAATGATCGAATGAATTAAGTTTTCTTTTTCAAAAAAAAGAATATATAATTACCGTGTATAGTTAATTAGAATAATTTTAGTAACTTAATTATATTATTATAGGCGTTAGTAATTTAGTATAAATAGGTCCATTGTATATGAATACAGGGAACCACTCAAAGAAATATATTCTTATTTTATTATTCTAGTCTATTTATCTTAGAGTCCTCACATGCTCGAAGTGTGAAATTGGAGTTTGCCGTGACTCGAATACGATTAGGAGCCAGAAGCCTGCTTGAAAGGTTTCCTATCCATTGAGATCCTATTTAGGGTAGTAACAATTGGTGCTTTCATTGAAAGGATTTGTAGATGCATCACGTAACAATTGGTGTTTTCGTTGATTCCATTGGTGAGAGTATCCCCTATCTTTCAATATTTTTTTTATTTTTTATTTTTTGTTTCATCTAGTGGTGGAGCCACAGTGGGGGCAGCTGCCCCCACTCCCTCACCCCATATATATATATATATATATATATATATATATATATATATAACAAGTTTAAATCAATGGTTGGTTTGGTTGAGATGGTAAAGTCATTGTTTGTATGTAATGTGAAATGCTAAGTGGGTTGAATCTCAAAGCATTTAATTTTCTTTTAGAATTTTTTAATATTAGTGAGAACTCTATTTTGATTTTTTATTTGTAACATTGTGGCTTCTTTTTTTGTCATTGTTTAATATTAATAGTGAGATGAATGAAATTTTGTTTTTGGCATTTTTTAATAGAGTTAATACCCAAAATGGTCCTCAGCTATAGTGCTTTTTCTCAATTTCGTTCTAAACGACTTTGGTGACCTAATATAGCCCCATACTTTTGTGCTTTGCTCAATTTAGTCATCGTTTGTTATTCTGTCAAATTGGTGTTAAATAAAGGGACAATTCAGTAATCTCAATATTGACCTCTCTTTAATTTCAACCTAGCTATGAAGTGCGAAATCCCTCATTCTTGTATGAATTACTCCTACAATTACTTCCACCAGTAGACCTGCGAATCAAATTTTATATTCGCACGTTTAGGAGTAATTCGTAAAAAAAGAGAGATTTCGCACTTTGCAGGTCTAGGAGTAAAGAAATGCCAATATTGAAATTACTAAATTGTCTATCAATTTAACACCAAACGGACAAAATAACAAACGAAGGACTAAATTAAGCAAAAACACAAAAGTCTGGGACTAAATTTAGTAACAACACAAAACTTTGAGACTACATTAGGTCACCAAAGTCGTTTAGGAGGAAATTGAAAAAAATTAGTATAGTCTAGGACCATTTTGTTTATTAACTCTACAAAGAAACAAGTTCAAGATTTAATCTTATGGGATACAAGGAGATGAATGAAATTATTAAGTTACTCTGTTTAAGAATTTTCTGTAAAATTGTAAAAAACTTTGAAATATATTTGTATACTGCAAGTTTGATTGAATGTATTACTTTCAGATGTCTCTCCAAAGTATTATATGAAATATATTGACTGTTACGAGATGTTACATCTGGAAGTTACATCAATTTAAAACTCCAACGTTCACAAGATATATCTTAATAATATATCTGTGATGAAAAAAATATATAATTACTTAAACCATGTATGTTAATTTTGTAATCAATAACGTACCTGCATAGGTTATGTAGGGCATGCGAAATTATTAAGTAAAATATATATATATTATATATTGACAACTTCAATGCATGTCACCCATGCAAAGAAGTAAATTATATATATATATATATATATATATGATGGAGATATTAGGAATCGATCCGAACAAACCCGAGAGCACGGAGCAATGGGTTTCGGGGCGATGCCACGTACCAGCCCTGACGCAAAGCCTCGACACGCGGCCTCTACGTGAGGCCGGCTCGGGGTCGAACCGGCCTCTACACGGGGTCGGACCGGCCTCTACAAGGGGTCGGACCGGCCCCAGTAGAGCGGCACGGTCGCGAGACCGGGCGCGGTCAACTTGAGATCCAACCACCCCCCGTTTTAGGGGGAGGCGGTTGGGGGGTTTAACTTGTATAAAGTCCCTCCATTTGGTCCTAACACGACACGATCTATCCTACTTACATACTTTGTAATAGCGAACCATTGTAATAGCCTATTTACGGCACTTGATATAATCTACGGTCCTCACGACCTACGGTCCCTGCGGCCTTACGACATCGTTTTGTCCC
Source organism: Ipomoea nil (assembly GCF_001879475.1). Lineage (NCBI taxonomy): Eukaryota > Viridiplantae > Streptophyta > Magnoliopsida > Solanales > Convolvulaceae > Ipomoea > Ipomoea nil. The sequence goes on from NW_017617665.1 coordinate 2,179,735, forward strand.
GTTTATATATTTCCCATATTACGTTCTTATCCGGGTTTAATAATTCGGGCCACATCGGGTTAATTAAATCCATCATTGGTGCTCTTGTTGAGAGCTGCTGTACCAGCTCAAGTGTGTTCTTTATCCTTCGATCCACCGCGATCAGCTACCATGGCAAGGTCGAGATCCAACTCTCGCCACACCAACGGTTCCCGCGACACCCAGCTCGCCGCAACCGGGAACGGCCCCAACAGGGCCCCCAGCCTCCAACCGGCCGCCTCCACTAGGTCGGGGGGAGATCTGAGGGGTCAGCTCACCAACCACCGTAGCGGTGGTGCACCGCCCCCGCTCCGAATCTCGCTCTTTTTTGAGAGAGAGTGGCGGTCTTCGAACAAGCCTCGATGACGCTCGCACGAGTTGCGGCGGGCCTTCGGGTAGGTGCGCAAGCCGTCCCGGACGTCATCCAAATGGTGTCGGCCCCGCCTCCACCTCCCTCCAGGAGGCGCAGTAGTGGTGCACCGCCCCCGCCGCCCCCGTTCCGAACCTTGCTCTCTTTCAGGAGGGGGTGGTGGTCTTTCAACAGGCTTCCACGATGCTAGCCTGGGTCGCGGAAGGCCTTTGGGCAGGTGCGCGAGCTGACCCGGACGTCATCCAAAGGGTGTCAGCCCCGCCTCCACCTCCCTCTGGGGGCGCAGCAGTGGTGCACCGCCCCCGTTCCGAACCTTGCTCTCTTTCAGGAGGGGGTGGTGGTCTTTCAACAGGCTTCTACGACGCTAGCGTAGGTCGCGAAAGGCCTTCAGGCAGGTGCGCAAGCCGACCGGGATGTCATCCAAAGGGTGTCGGCCCCGCCTCCACCTCCCTCCAGTGGGCACAGCAGTGGTGCACCGCCCCCATTCCTAACCTTGCTCTCTTTCAGGAGGGGGTGGTGGTCTTTCAACAGGTTTCCACGACACTAGACCGGGTCGCGAAAGGCTTCCGGCCAGGTGCGCAAGCCGACCCGGACGTCATCCAAAGGGTGTCGGCCCCGCCTCCACCTCCCTCCAAGGGGCGCATCAGTAGTGCACTGGCCCCGCCGCCCCCGTTCCAAACCTCTTTCGCACCCAACACGCCCTAACTATGAACGGCCCCAACGGGGTCCCTAGCCTCCAACCGACCGTTTCCAACAAGTCGGGAAGGGACTTGAAAGATCACCTCATTAACCATGGCAGCGGTGGTGTGCCGGTCCGCCCCTCCTCCGACTCTCGCCCCGCTACAGGTGGGGGCGGTTGCCCTTTAACAATCCTCTACGACTTTGGCTAACCTCGCAGAGGGTCCCTAAGGATGTACACAAGACGGTCCGCCCCTCCTCCGAATCTCGCACCGCTACCAGAGGGGGCGATTATCCTTTAACAATCCTCTGCGACTTTGGCTAACCTCGCAGAGGGTCCCCAATGAGGTACGCAATACGGTCCGCCCCTCATCCGAATCTTTCCCCGTTACCGGAGGGGGCAGTTGCCCTTTAATAATCCTCTGCTACTTTGGCTCACCTCGCAGAGGATCCCCAAGGAGGTACGCAAGACAGTCCACCCCTCCTCCGAATGTCGCCCCGCTATAGGAGGGGGCGGTTTCCCTTTAACAATCCTCTGCGACTTTGGCTCACCTCGCAGAGGGTCCCCAATGAGGTGTGCACGACGGCCCGGAGGCTACACAAAGGACGCCGACCCCGCCTCCGCCTCCACCTCCCTTAAGGGGGCGCATCGGTCCAAGCACTCGGGCACTCTACACTCAAATCGAAGAGGATGTCAACTCGCCCTGGTCATCGGACACGCGGTGAGGGGGTGACATCCGCCAAGATCGCCATCAAGAGGGCGATAGAGGGAGGTCGACCCACGCTAGGCCCGCCTTGGAGAGGCTTGGCAAGCGCGTGTGGCCCGAGATAGGTTGGGTCTAAGGCCAACCACCAACGCACCACCAGCAGAGGAATCATGTCCCCGAAGGTCTCCTAGCCGGGGCTTTTAAGCCCCGCCGTGGTAGGAATTGTTTTCACGTAGGTCGCGGAGCCACGGGCCCCGAGCTCCGTCACGACGCGAGTAGGCCTCTCGAGATGAGAGGTCGAGAGAAACGAATAGTCGAGCTCCAAGCACCAATCGTGACGAGGTCGGGCAGCTCCATAAGCGAATGAACGAGTTCCTGGAGGGGATGGTCGCGCTCCAACAAGCTACCACCTTGTCGACCTGCCCCGGTGAGGGGCTCCAAGGAGGTGTCCAAACCCTCCTGCTCGGCCCGATGTCTCTCGAGGGGTGCCTACATTTACCCCACCCCCTCCCAATGGAGCGTGATAGGTTGAGCACCCGGCTTCCCCGAACCCCAAGAGCTCAAATATGGACATATGTTTTTATCAATCAATAGTCACGGTCGTGCGTGTCGGCCCCGACTTTGGTATTCCCTAATGGTAGTATAGGGGGGACGCCCCCGCTCACTACTTAACGGAAGAACCTATTATGGGATGTTTGCCCCTTGACACGACCGATGCCAAGCAGGTGAGGAGAACCAACCCGCTCCTCGGTGATACACTCTACAGGAGGTCCTATAACGACACCCTACTGCAATGCCTATACCCCATCGAGGCAAAATCTATCGTCAAGGCTCGATGATCCCTTTTTCAAGGTGGGGGTGGACATAGTGGAAGCCCTACCTATAGGGTCAGCAGGCGTGGCCTGGGTGGAGGAGTTAGACTCCATTCTATAGGTGTACCGCACCACCCTCCTACGAGCCACGAGCGAGACCCCCTTCTCATTATCCTATGGTTTCAGGTACCGCATAACCCCTCCTACTAGTACCCTAAGGGGGCATGAGGTCCGACCTCGCGTACCAACCCCGACGGAAGAGCTTAACGACCCGGCGTCGAACGACCTAGGTCAAAGGGCTAGTACCCTAAGGGGGCACGAGGGCCGACCTCGC
>NW_017617665.1:2187653-2310153 GCF_001879475.1 Ipomoea nil
AGGTGTGTGCTATACGTACAACACACTTCGTGCATATATGTGTATAGGTGTGTGCTTCACCTAGTTAACCCTAACATAGTGACTATACGAAGTTGTATTGAAAAAATTAGCGCATGCACACATCTTTAACTTTAAGACATTTTAAGCTCTTACAATTCTGCCAACATTAAGGCAGACATTAGAATCTGACCTTACCTTTAATACACTTGGCGTATGTATAACATTGTTCACAGAATTTGACTGTTAGTGCACAAATGTTTACAACAATGTGCACAACCCGTAACTAATTTGCCCCCAATGGTACTGTGCCTATATACTGTGGGAAAATATTCATGCACCTGCATATTTATGAACATATAGTACACTACACATTTTACTACAAAACGGACCATACGCACACATCAGGTAAGTCATGCGTGCACACATGTTGTCCCTATTGGTACCTATGTACACGACTAAACTATTCTGTGTGCACTATGGATCTATTATTGTACTTTTCCATCGTGCAAACTAAATTGCAAACCAGCAGTTGTAGCCTTATATTTATTAAATAATGAATCAGCTGAATAAACAAACAATTTACAGTCTATTTAGTACGCATTCTAACTACATGTAAAACAATTTTCCTTATTGCTCATAGAAGTACAACAATTTTCTTTATTCCAATTGCGGCTGTCTTGGTGGCTGTCAGTTGTATGTTTTTTCCTATTTTGATATTGATGTTTTGTCCTTCCTACTTGGCTTGTAACCTTCGCATGAGCATATCGTGCATTTAATCCCCACTTCTTCCTCTCTACTTTTCCACATCGTGTTATTTTTTACATCAAAACCGACCACGGTAGCATATCCCCCGATATAATTTAATTTCTTGTTCTACTGTTTCAAATAGTTGCCCAACATATGATGTATGTTCCTCACTGCTAGTAGGGAACCAGTATTTGGTTCCATTTAGCGATATGTCCATAACACAATCCGGTAGTCCACCTCCAGAATGTTTTTCGCCTATTAACCACAACAACATTATTAAAACAACATTAACATTTTGGACGTCAGTGCATGCACCTACTCTAACACAAAGCACACATACACATACTTGCGTGACTAGTTCACCATTAGCTTATGGGCTTATTAAAGCAAAGCACACATGCACATACTTGCGTTTAACTGTGTACATTTTTATCTAAAGAATTTGCAACCATGGCCATTAGCTAATAAAATTTTGCAACAGTGGCTAGTTCTCTGTTAGTGAGTTGGCGTACTGAATAATTAGGGTTGCGCATGGTAGGGTTAAATTGTGTGCATGAAAACTAAATAAATTGCAATCATAGATAATTACTATATCAATTTCACATATGGGACTAGTTCGTTGTTACCTAATAGACTTAGTAAATAACAACATCTGTGCAGATTTTGCCATAACTGTGTGTATGCGCTAATATGTGTGTATGCACAACTAAATAAATTTAAACCACGACTAAGAAGTCAATTAATTGTACTCAAGTGACTAGTTCACCATTAGCTTGTGGGCTTATTAAAGCAAAGCACATGCATATACTTGCGTTTAACTGTGTGCATTTATATCTAAAGAAATTGCAACCATGGCCATTAGCTAAAAAAAATTCGCAACAGTGGGTAGTTCACTGTTAGTGAATTGGCGTACTAAATAATTATGAAGATCTCAATTTTTCCAGGTTCACAGTTCTTACTTCTACGCTTAGCTGTTTCTTTAAAACCAAATGGGAACATTCCAATTTTCCCATCAAACATTTCATTTCTTTCTAATTAAACCGAGGGCGAGCATCAACACAAAGAAAAATAAATTTTGTTATAAACTTTTTACTTTTACAAGTACGATATGGCTCATTTTCCTCAAGCCGCAGGTAATATTTTTGATAAGTTCTTGAGAGGAAAAATCATTTTTCATCTATATGAACGCGGTCATACATATCTATGAAACATGGATTGTTATGAGACGAACTTGAATCAATCATAGATATGCAGAATTGTAATCTTACCTTCCAATCTTCCTCTATTAACATAGGCTTGATAGCATTTGAGTGGGATTTCAAAGATCCTTCTTTTAACTCTCCAGTGAAGGCTTGTTTTTTACATGTTTAGTGCACTAGCCATAGAACGAATTGATTTCCGGCAATTCAATGAGATTCTAGCAACATCTTCAGGATTAATCGCAATCCTTATCCTTCCAACATTATGTGACAAGTTTAAAGAAATATCAACTGGAACACCATTTGCATGCAACACAAGACTAACACTTCTTGTAGAAACATAGTACATATTTGCAACATCTTTAACTAAACTATATTTTACTTTTCCATTCACACTGTGTTTTAACAAAGTTTCAAAAATAACATTTCTCTTATCCTTGCAACATCTCATGCTTAAGTGAGCATCATTAGAATTCTCTTATTGTATAAACTCCATTAGCACACAATAACTCTTTTTTTAATACAGAAAACCTCTCTATTGTGAAGTACTCTGAGAAAGAAATAAAAAAAAAATGTTTCCTACAAACACACTATATATAAGGAGTACTAAGCATTCTTTTGACCATAAGGTAAACTAAATAGAGTATTTTAGTCTATAACTGTCATCTCAAAAATTGGCGGAAAATTTTACTGCAATTTTTCTCAATTTTGGTGATCCTACTGCATATATAGACAGAAGCTACGAGGTAATTTTCTTTTGAAAAGTACAAAGTATAAAAAGAGTGCTCTGTATAATCATCAGAATTGACAAAATTGAGTATTAAAAAAAGAGTAAAAAAAGATATTCAAAATTACAGATTTTTTTTTCCAAAAAAAAATTTATAGTTTTTTTTTTCTTGTAAAAAATGTCCTTCTATAATATGTCAATTATCAATGTTACCCCTGAATTATGAGTGGTGTAAATGTTGCCCCTCAATTATCAAAACGGTGGACATATAGCCCCTTCCGTAACGGACGTGTGGTTCTCCATTAGTGTACGATATCGTTAAGTCGGAGTAAATATGTAATTTAGTTGTATTTTCCCTCCCTCGTTTCGAAGTACCAGCGATGGACAGCGGTGGGGAACCATAGGTCTGTTACGGGAGGGGCTATATGTGCACCATTTTGATAATTGAGGGGCAACAATTACACCACTCATCATTCAGGGGTGACATTGATAATTGGCATATTATAGAGGGGCATTTTTTTAAAATTTTCCCTATATATATATATATATATATATATATATATATATATATATATATATATATATATATATATATATAGGATCCGGATCAGGTGAGGACCTAATCTTAGGTGAGGACGTGAGGACTAATCTTGTGCGTTTGTTTTTTTATTTGGATGGCCCAGATTTGAGTTCTTGAGATGACATGGATTGATCTTTTTTGTTAGTGGGGTAGTAGTGTCTTCTTTTTTTTTTTTTAAAGTGTGAACGCATGTGTAATCCTTGGCCAAATTGGTTTCCTATTTTCTTGGATCATCACCGTTGCAATTTGGAGCCGCGATTTCTTCATCATTGATTGAGTGTTTGCCCATGCAAACTAATCAGTATTTTTTTTTTCGCTCATTCTTTTGAGTGTAATATTGTCTATATTTAGATTGTCGTGTATATGTATAAATGTCTGGGTAGTACGATTGTGCATTCGTGTGTGCTGATTATGCAACCTAGTGTTGTAAGTTGTGCACTATAGGCTAGAGAGTTGTGCATTATAGCACATAATTCAGTGCATCGTAGGACATTTGGATGTCCACTATGATTTTTTGGCGGGGTTTGAAATTTTGAATGCACAACAATAAAGTTGTCGATGCACAACACTCAATATAAGAATGCACATCATTTTGTATAAGAATGCACATCTTTTAATAAGACTGATTTACCCTAAATTTATATATTTTAATATTTTAAAGGGATTTGTTTTCTTAATCCGTGTGATTTGTTCTTTTTAATCTCAGCAATACATCATTCTGATTTAATGGTCTAGATTAGTCCTCACATCCTCACCTAAGATTAGGTCCTCACCTAATCCGGACCCTATATATATATATATATATATATATATATATATATATATATATATATATATATATATATATATATATATATATATATGCTTCGAATTTGGTGCAACTCCTATATTAGATGAGATCATGAGATCTCATGATATCCATTGATTCATTTTTCATAAGTGGTTGAGATTATAAGAGATTGTGAAAGTAACTAAAGATATATTTAAATCAAAAGGATTAAATAGTAATTGTAGATATATGTTTAATTATGGATATAATTGAATTGGAATCTTAAGCATTATATTAGGGAGATTATGAATGGAAATTGATATTTTAAATTATTAGGGACCCTATCAATGGTAATAATTAATTATATTTTGTACATCTCAAATTTTAATTTATGAGAAATTTTACGGCGGTGTGTGCGTCGATGTGAAATGGTGTACACCTCCTGTTACAGAAAACCGCACACGTCATTCCACACCCGCGCACACACCATCGTAAAATTTCCCACAATTAAAAAAAAAACACACACACACAACAAGCCCAATACTATATCTACGTTTCGTACACGCCCGAAACTAGTAAAACACAAACCAAAATGTACATGCCTGTATCACGAAACGCACATACCAAAACACATAATTTTATGAAAAAAAAACTAGCACGCCATGGTGTACGAGCGCTGTTACAGTAAAACGCACACACCATTCCACACCCACGCACACACCGCCGTAAAATTTCAAAGAAAATTACTATGAGAGAGAGAAATATTGATTAAGGAGAGCTGAAATAACGCTACAAATCTTTATAAACATGGAAATAAATGAAATAGAAAGTAATAAATATAGTGCTTAAGGAATATAGTGCTTAAGGACAAAAAGACCCATGCTTCATCTAAAATCAGTATAACATGGGATGCAAGTTGTAATCAATCTGAATCGTTAAAAAATTAAAATCAACGATCAGGGAGTGTGCTCACGGGCTCGACTGACTAGGTAGTGTGCACCGGATTCAAAATCTATATATATATATATATATATATATATATATATATATATATATATATATATATATATATATATATAGGATTATATTCAAATACAAACAGTCCTTAAAGTACAAACGTGTGGATTGATTAGGATCATTGGATTTTGGGATTGGATGTCCTGGATTTATTTAATTATTTATGGTGATTTTTATTTAACGGGTCACCTATTTTATGTTAAGGGGGTATTTTTGGGGTTTTAGTATTGTTTAATCTTATCAAATCCTAGAGAAATACAATCACCATCAGATTTGTCGACTTTCCTAGTTCTCTCTCTCTCTCTCTCTCTCTCTCTCTCTCTCTCTCTCTCTCTCTCTCGTTACCGTGCATCTGCCAAGGCTCTCCTACGCCGTTGATTCGCGTTCTTCTTCAGCAGCCGGACGATGGTCGTCGGTGGGGACCGCGCGCGGTGGAGCCAAGCGATGGAGACCCCATCTCGGGGTGTAGGTCGATGTATTTTTTTGCCCCTTTTTCTCCTTTGCGATTTTTTTGCTTGTTTTTAGCCTCGTTTTTTTTTTTTTTTGTTTGTTTGTCGTTTATTGGGGAGGGTGATTATGCATGTGTGTTTCCATTATCAGGTTTGCTGTTGAACCTCGATCTGTTAGAAGAATATCGATATCTGAGAATTACTTCGTTAAAAGTTTAGCAAACTGTTACTGGGAACTGTGTCACCAAAAAGTGAAGGTAACACTCAACTAAACAATCTAAAAGTAGTATTATTTCATTTTTAGTCTTTAATTTCTTTTGGATATGATTATGCAGTTCGTTTTCACTTAATAATTCTTATCATAATGATGCAGTGGTTGGGTGATGTTAAATTTCTGATAACCTTGCTCATTTAATTGGTTTTACTTTTAATCCCTTGTAGCTATGCTTGAGATGGTTGATTTCCATTGCCTTATGTCACTTCCATACTGTGTTTAACCGGTGGTGTATGTTAATGAGCAGACCCGACTTCATGTGAAATTTGGGGATTTTAGCATGTTAGGATTTTAATGTTTGGTTTTGGGTGGTAGTTGCTTCGCCCTTCCGCCAGTGTGGTTCGAGTCTTGTTTAGTGCTTTAAGTTTAATTGTTGGCCTTGCAATTTATTATGTAAATGTCCTTGTTTATTATTTTTTTGGGGGGTAAATCTATTTTGGTATGCTGTTGAAGTTTTGCTCGGTTATGGGGTTGGCCGATTTCGGGTGTGGTGGTGGTTTAGGCCATGGTTATGGAGGTGTGTGCACATTGAACGCAGACTCGGGGTCTTGGGTTCATGTTGTATGGATTTGTTTCATCTGTAGTGCCCGTGTGCATTTTTCTGTGTGATTGTGTGCACCGCTGATACTTTGTTTTTTTGGGGTTTTTTTTTGTTTGTTTGTTTTTTTTTTTTTTTGAATTCTGATTTTGGGGTTTTGTTGTTTGGTTTTCTCGTTTTCCAGTAGGCCTTTTTTCCTGGTTTAATCTGCAGTGCTATGTCTCTTTGTTGGTGGCAAGGTTGGATTTTGGGCCTCATGAGTCTTATGCTTTGTTTGGTGTTTTTGTTCTTTTAGTTGGTGCACAGACATACAGTTTTCTATGGACAGTTGTGTGCATTTGCGTATTCGGATGTGTGTAGTTTAATGACCTATTTGTTTTAGTCTTTTTAAGGGGGGGGGGGGGGGGTGTTTTCTTTTTCCTGTGGTGTGTTGTCTGGTTCTTGCAGGTAAGAAGTCCAAGGTATCACATTCATGAGCTGGTCGTTCCCAGATTTCTGATGATGATGATTTCGTGTCGCCACCATTGGCGTTCGGCTACAGATCTAGGAACCTCAGCTCGCTCGGGCATTTCAATTTATTTCCACTCTGGCTGCTATTTAGTATTGCATTCATGTTTATGACTTCTGTATGATATGCCTATTTTTTGGGATAGCTACACTAACTTTAGCATAGGCTAATTTGGTTGGTGTAGGTTGTTAACTTGTAAACACTTTCAATCTCCTTCCACCTACAGTATGTTTTTTATATTTGGAAGCCATATTCATTTCCTAATGCTATTACACTTTTTTGGTTCAGTGATATAATCTTGTTGTTTAGATGTGTGTGGTCTCCAGTGTTGTGCACTATGTTGCCTTGTTGGCTGCATGGTTTTTTTTTTTTTTCTATTTTTACCATTTGCACAAGTGTACGGATTGTTTTTTTATTTCATTAGGTGTGCAACTAGTACTCACTATTGCACACTTCTTAACTCTGAATACACACGTGTGCACATGACCATCCAAATGTATGCATTACAGTTAGTTCCATGTAATTCACACCCAACTATATTACAATGGCTACACACATGTATACAGGTGTGTGCTTTCCCTGGATAACCACGTCTGAGTTAGCATACCATGTTGTAATGGATGGATGAGCCCATGCAGACGTCTTTAACCTGGCGTGCACACTAGCTACCCAACCCAGTGAAGACATTACTGTGTGCACTACGAAACTATTGGTGTGCGTTAAGTTCCTACGTGAAATCTATTCTGAAATCCATAGACTGTATCATCCAACTACTTCTATTATAAGTCATTTAAGAAAACAAACAAAGTGCAGTGTATTTAGTATGCACGAATTTGAATTAATGTCTGTGTGCATTTCATTAAAACATGAATATTTGTTCGTGAATGCACACAGTAACCACCATTATGAATCCATCATGTTTTTCGTGTTATATTTATACGTGCACATAGTTCCGTGTGGGTATGCACACTGCGGTACATGGCGTTATATATGTGTATAAAAGTGCCTAAGTGTGTGCACGACTAGTTCGTGTGTTGCATTAGTTCGCATTAACCGTGTTTACCCCCATATGTCACCCCAATCGAACACCTATATTCATTTATCCCCTCATTATTGTGTGGACTATTGTGTGGAACATATTTTGTATATTGTAAAATAATGTACATTCAGTACAAAAATAATGTACATTGTTTTTGGGGGATATACATTATTTTTGTACTGAGTGTACATTATATTGTATAATATATTTTCAGTACAAAAATAATGTACATTCAGTATATTAAAAATGTACTTTTTATTATGATCCACATAACACTGTGTGGACCATAGTCTACACAATAATTTGCCGCCCCTCATCAACTCCCAACTATTCTGCATGTTCCCTTCCACCATAGACGTTCGTGTGCTTCTTGAAAAATTATTGTCTGGAGTTCAGCCTTTTGGAAGAAGAATTACTGTCCTTCTTGCATTCAAATTCAAATCTTTCCCTTAATTAAGGCTTGCATTGAAATTTAAATCCTTCCTTAATTATAATTGTTATGATCCTACGTGATATTCTTTTAATTTCTAATATTATCCAATTTTACATTGTGAATGCATTTCCTTAATTACCCTTATTTTAGATTACGCTTCTAATTAGTATATGCTAGTTCTCTAAATTTGAGCCGTCAAAACCCTCTAATCCAATGGTCGTATTTTGTCCACAAGTTTGTATTTTAAGGGTGTTTGCATTTGAATGCAACTCTATATATATATATATATTTTGGTTCCTGTGAGGTCAGGTCTTCCCGTGCAGTCAGTGCGGCATACACCATTAGGTATGCATAAATGCACCATACAGTGTTTGAAAATACACCAGAATGAAATGCCAAAAAATGCACCACACAAAAAAAAATACACCACGCATATAGGAACCTGACCCTATATATGTATATATATATATATATATATATATATATATATATATATATATATATATATATATATATTTCGAATCCTGTGCACCCCCTCTAATAGATGAGACCATGAGGCCTCCTAATATCCATTGATTCAATTTTCATCAATGGTTGAGATTATAAGAGATTAGGGTAGTAATTAAGGACATTTTTCAATGTAAAGGATATATTAGTAATTGTAATTCTAATTTATTTATGGACATAATATTATTGGAATCTGTAGCATTAAATTAGGGAGTTTATGGATGGAAATTAATACTTTGAATTACTACAAAGGCTGATGAGGTGAACTTGGCATGAACAAGGCTTGAGGAGAAAACGAACGGGTAAGTGCATTTACGTGCCATCGTCTGTGCATACGCTGAATATTGGGGTTTTTTCCTCTGGGATGGTGGGAGGGGGTGGGGGTTGGTGGACGAACTAGAATATCTGTTATGTGTGTAGCGTGTGCGTGTTCAGGTGGTTGCATACAGGTCTGTTTGTGAAACCGATAGGTTGACGGGAGGATGCATAGACAACAATGAGTGTATTTCGCTTGTGAAAGATTGTGAAAAAAAAAAAAATCACAATCACAATCCTTATAATATGCAACCACTATATGCACATGCCTTTTCTTCTGCGTGATTTCTTGTGGTTGAATTGTTTTACAAGGAATATATTGTAAACATTAATAGTTTCTTTTTTTTTTTTTTTTTTTTTTTTTTTTTTACGGTGGTGTGTGCATTTGTATGATTTGGCGTTTGCAAAATGAACTTAGCATCATGTCGTTTTTTTAATTTTGCTTTTACACTGGTGTGTGCATTTTTATGGTATGGCCTGTGCAAATTTTTTGCAATGGAACTTTGCATCATGTGGTCTATTGTAGACGTCATAACACTCCAATGCACACACCAAATACAAAAAACAAAAGCATATGAAGAAATGCAAAGGTCATGCGCTTTTATATTCTACATGCAATAACATTAACAAAAATATCATGGTTTATATACAAAAAAAAAAAAAAAAAAAAAAAAAAAAAAAAAAAAACAAGAACTAACGCACACACCATACTATAACAATGCACACCCCGCTGTAAGATTGCATTTTAAAATAAAACGGTAATAAAGGCGTGCGCATTAAACTGCTATGTGCTTAATGAAGTAGGTGGATGCGTAGGAATGAGCACGTATATATTTGCTAATTAGTTTTTATTTCACAATCTATGAACTGTGCGCACATGGGTGACAATGTGTGCGTAATGCTCGTGACAGTGTGCATTCGAGGTATAAGGCGCATGCGTTATGCTTAAATTCTATTATTGCACAGACTTCATTATTATCATGCACATAGCAAAATGTGACAGTGTATATCGCGCAGCAGATTTCCACATACCAGACATGTGATGTGCACAAACAACAATGTGGTTTGCACACACCTAAAATACAAAACGAAAAAGAGAAAATGTAGTCCCAACAAAACATAAATTGATCATTGACCCGGCATAGCCATTTACTAATAAAAACTTTAGGAAATGAAAACAAAATGAAACAAATCAAGATACAATCATCTGAGGCTCATGGAATAAAAATAGCAATATCAATTATATAGGATATAGGGAATAACACATTTAATGTAGATTAGCAGCAAATAAGGCTCTTTAAACTTCTAGATGCCAGATGAACAACTTCAATCCCTTCCTTTTCGTGAGCAACAACAACATTAGGAACACACGTCCATAGTTGAGTATAATTTGTGATCGTGGGAATATAAGGCAAACGCTACAAAAGAAATAAATATGATTATAGACATTAGCAAAGACCAACATGCATCAAAATAAGTTAACAATATTCCATTGTCTTAATGAGAAGATTGCAAGAGCAAACATTAATAGGGGTTTGCAAAAACATTTAGCATCATAAATAATTCCAATTTTCCACATCAAAGTGGAGTATAATTATGATGGAGGGATGACAATTAAAAACCAATCTACAGGCACCCACTCTCACCCAATACGCACAAGTAAGGTTTTTTAAAGGGTGATGGGTGGGGATTGGGTGTGGATGTGAAAATCCCACTCAAATCCATTGCCAGCAGAGGGTGAAAATTCCACTCAAATCCATCCGAAGCACAGACCAAATATCCATAGTGCACAAAGCTACCAATAAAAGTCAAAACCCCCCAATCCGATGCACAAGCCACATCTCAAGTCTCAACCCTCGAACGCACTTGCCAAACCCACCCACCCCCTCCCCCCCCCCAAAAAAAACAAATTCCATTTAGCCCAACTTGCACACTGTAAAACACATCTATGCACACGCAGCGGCGATAAACAATATTAAATCTACCTAATTAGGTATGAACACATATAACGCAGCTACAAGAATCTCTATATGCACATACTAATCAGCACATAAAAATGCACATACCATAACATCTAAATGCACAAAATTGACATGGAAAAGCTATTAACATGGAAACAATGTAACACAATTGAGGCTAAACACGAAATGCACTCGCATAGTCACTTCTTCGCACATACCCATTGTGACACATCCCTATTATATTCTTTATTTGAAAAACATGTGTACGACACACTGCATTAAACTAAAAACAAAGCACTGAAGAATTAAAAGGCAAAAAAATTAAAATTTCAAAACCACAATAGTAAATCTACCTAATTAGGTATGAACATGTATAACGCAGCACATAAAAATGCACATACCATAACATCTAAATGCACAAAATATGCATGAAAAAGTTGTTAACATGGAAACAATGAAAACAATTAAGGCTAAACACGAAATGCACTCGCATAGTCACTTCTTCGCACATACCCATTGTGACACATCCCTATTATATTCTTTATTTGAAAAACATGTGTACGACACACTGCATTAAACTAAAAACAAAGCACTGAAGAATTAAAAGGCAAAAAAATTAAAATTTCAAAACCACAATAGTAAATCTACCTAATTAGGTATGAACATGTATAACGCAGCACATAAAAATGCACATACCATAACATCTAAATGCACAAAATATGCATGAAAAAGTTGTTAACATGGAAACAATGAAAACAATTAAGGCTAAACACGAAATGCACTCGCATAGTCACTTCTTCGCACATACCCATTGTGACACATCCCTAATATATTCTTTATTTGAAAAATATGTGTATGACACTGCATTAAACTACAAACAAAGCACTGAAGAATTAAAATGCAAAAAAATTAAAATTTAAAACCACAATAATAAATCTACATAATTATGTATGAACATGTATAACGCAGCTACAAGAACATCTATATGCACATACTAATCAACATTATACACCGACTACACTGGAACGCAGATATTATATACGTACAATGCACATACTATATACCACACTGCATCACCCTAAATAAACATTATAAATGCAAATTAACATAAATAACACCGCATTTTCCAACATCCCAAGCATAAACCAATGGAAACAATGAAAGATATACACGAAATGCACTAGCATAGTGACACATACATAACGCACATACCAGAACCACTATATGCACAAGCAATGTAATATTCCAGGCATTAGTACACATACAAACCGCAAGAACTAACCCACCCCCATACATCAAATACAAAACAAATAACAGACCAATCAAATTTCAGAGAAAAATATTTTACACATCATAACATCCACTAAAGCTTTAACACACCATATACCAGCCCACTCATCCCCTAAAATGTAAAAACACTAACTAGAACCGCTCAAACACACAGGGGGGGGAAAAATACAGTGAAAAAAAGAAAGATGAAAACAGAGAAATTACAGAGAAGAAAAAAGATGAAAACCATAACACATCAATGCCGTCGGATATCACAATGCCGCCGGAAATCACTACCACCGCCCACATGCAACACACCCTAACATCCCTATTAGAATTACTTGACTACAGAACCCTAAAACCTCAAAAAACCCCAATGTTAGAATAACATATGAATAACCACAAAACCCTAAATCGTATCTACACAGACGCCGCCTCCTCTAACTGCCACCAAAATCACGAACACCTTATGCATGCAGCGACCGCCCAGAAACCAAAACACAATAGAACCCACCAACAATACCACAAATACAGTAGCAAAAAAGCGCCCCCAACCCCTAGCGAGAAAAAACGAAACGAAAAAAGGGGGTTTGAGAATACCTTCAATGGAACCACTGGTAGCCCTACGTTGCCTCTTAGATCGACGGACAGTTGACCCAACCATGTTGACCGCGGGAGTTGTGATGGAGAGGGAGAAAGTTATGGAGGTCGAAAATGGATGGAAGAGACAGAGAGCGGGAGTTCGACTATGGATGGAAGAGCCAGACAAAGAAGACGAAGGGTTGAAATACTCACGCACAATCCCAGGCGAAATTAAATACATGCTATAATAAAAGCCACGGTGAAATTACAAAACAAGCCCTTTTGTCCTCACAAAGCTGATGCACGTGGCAAAAAAGCCCAACTCATCTGGACCATTCATCTAAACTAATTAAGGGTCATAAAAGGGGCTCACGACCTCATCTGCCAAAGGGGGTGCACCGGATCCAAAATCTATATATATATATATATATATATATATATATATATATATATATATATATATATATATATATATATATATATATATATATATATATATATATATATTATCGTGTGTGTGCAACTGTCTCCATTGTAGATTCATCATGCGTGATACAGTCTCACACAAGTTTTTACCTTTAATATTAGTTTGATTTATATATCGTTCATAAAGAGAATGACATTTTTAATTATTGAATTATAGTCCATTTTATATTTATATTATAGGTATTACCACTTATAAAATTTTAAAACATAAAATTGTCCACCCAATCATCAGAAATCTATGAGTTTCTAATGCCCAGGCCTGCAAATTACCAATCATTATGCTGTGAAATCGTGTATTCCTTGCAAGATGGACACAGTTCTATGTTCATAATTATTAAATTATATGTTTATAATTATAAAGTTATATATTCATAATTTGTGAACTTCATATTCATAATTATTGAACTTTATATTCACAATTATAGAACTCTATATTCACAATTATAGAACTCTATGTTCATAATTATAAAGCTATATATTCATAATTTTTGAACTTCATATTCACAATTATTGGATCTCTATATTCATAATTACATAACTATATATTCATAATTATGTTCACAACTCTATGTTAATAATTATAAAACTATATATTCATAATTTTTTTAACTATATATTTATAATTATGAATAGTTTTGAAATCGTGTCCACTTGCAAGGTGGACACGATTCCACAGCATAATTTGCCGCAAATTACTTAGTTTATGCTGAAAATCATTGTGTTTTTACTGGCCTCCACCATGGTTGGCAAAAACAAACAAACATACAAAAAAAAAAAAAACAAAAACAAAAAAAAAAAAATACAAAAAAAAATCCTAACCACTAGTGGTAAAAATCAAACTATCCATCTCGAAAACTAATTGTTAAGATTTTTTTTTATTACCAACTGATTGGTAGTCAGTAATATCTTCAAGCAGTTTTTTAAAGATCACAAAATGATTAGTAAGTTAGTCAAACACTCCGAACTACTTTAGGTTTTGTGACCACTTTCATATTATAAAAAGTTCTAACATTTTTAGTCATGATTATATAAGTAGTATTTCCAGTTCTTTTATAAATGATTATGTTAAATTTACCATTGTTCTCCAGAAATTTTATTTAACCAAAGTTAATAATAGAATTTTAGCTCATATTTTTCTAACTATACTCCAACTCCACAACTTACGGGGCGTTTGGTGGGAGTGAATTTAAATTCCCTTCCCACTTAATTCCCACCTAATTTCAAAGGCCATAAAATTCATTAGTTTGGTTGGAATCCTTGGAATTGCAATTCCCCCATTTTCATAGAATTAAAATCTCATGTCTCCCTGTGATTTTAATTCCTGAGATTTTAGGAAGAAAATAAGCTAGTGATGAGACAAAATTACCTATTCTTTTTTTTTTAATTTAAAATTATTACTACAACAACAATGGACATTTTAGACTTTATACTACTTATTTCCTTTCAATTCCCATGTATGCCAAACATTGGAATTGGAATTCCCAGTAATTTTAACACTGGAATTTAAATTCTCACTTTATTCTCAGTAATTAATCTCCCATGGAATTGTAAATCCTTTCCCACGTACTTCCTCCCCTCCAACCAAACACCCTGTTAGTAGCTATCCCAGTCTTGTGCATAGTAAAATTATACACAAATTACAAATACGGGGATATTGCATGACATGCTATCTATCCCCAAAATCTCATTGTAGTAATAATGGTTTAAATGCAGTAAGATATTTTAATTCAGAGAATAACTTTGGAAAGGTTTTAAACATTAAAGTATAGAAGGCTAAGACAAGGACTTGCTCTAACAGGGAGAAATTATGAAATTGATACTGATGGAATAATCATGGAGCCGGAGCGAAGCAGGACAATACGAACCGGGTCGGACCCCGTGCCCACCCGCAATGCAGGACGAAGCACCCCGGGGTCGGCCCAGTGGGGGTCGGCGTGGGCCGACCTCCCCGAGCTCAGCCACGTGGGCTCGGCCTTGGCCCCCGTGGGCTCGGCCGAGCTCCGTGCTCGGCCAAGGGCTGGGTCCTCGCGTGGAGCGAGTCCCGCGGCGCGGACCGTGGCTCCTCCCGCGGGCCCAGGGCCCGTAGCAGCCGGGGAGTATATAAACACCCCCCGGTGTCCTAATTAGGCATCTCATACTTTTCCTACAACATTTTTCTTGTTATTACACGTCTCTAACCTCTGTAATAGTGTTTTATATCCAATTAATATAATATTTACCGTTTCATTATTCGTTCGTTATATTCAAACATATATTCGGGCTATATAATCCGGACCCCCGAGTTCATACAATCCATCATTAGTGCTCTCGTTGAGAGCTGCTGTACAAGCTTAAGCGCTCTCCCTATTGTCCTTCATCCGCAGCGATGACAAGATCCGGGTCGAACACCCACAACTCGCAGGATTCGCGCAACACGCGCGACCTCTCACTCGCCAACCATCCCAACGGGACCACGGCAAGTCGGCAGACCATGCCCGTGATGGCAGGAAGGGACCTCCGAGATCAGATCAACGGGAGTCGGCAGGGGGCCGTGGAGGACCTCCGAGGTCGTCTCACCAACAATCGCCCCCTCGGCGGAACAGCGCAACCCGCGCCACCGCAGGTCCCGACCTCCCAGGAAGATGCCGCCATACTGGAGCAGGCGGCGAACGCGCTCAACCGCGTCGCGGCAGGGCTGCGCCGGGGTGACCCAGCACCCCCACCTCCGCCCCCTCTGAGGGTGCGCAGTGGCCCCAGCACTCACGCACCCCGGGACCCCTGGCACTAGCTGAGGGGGAATTCAATTCACCACGACCTTCTGAGTGGCGCGACGGGGCGGAGGCCACCCGAGGCCGACACGAGCAGCGAGAGGAAAGGCGGACTCGGCCAGCGCGGACCACCTCCGCGCTCGGGCGGTTGGGCCTGCGTGCGCTGGCGCGAGACCGCCTAGGGCCGAGGCCGACCACACACGCCAGGCAAGAGGAGTCATCGTGCTCACGGAGGTCCCGGAGCCACGAACCTCGTATCCCGGGGCCGCGGGAGCCGACCCCACCAATGGAACGCTCGGGGGAGACCAGAGGCCAACCACCGAGCACCTAGCGTGAAGAGATGGAACAATTGCGCCGACCGAAGCGCGAGTTGCAGCGCAAGATGGGGGCGCGCGACGAGTCACCGGAGCCCCGGGACGCCCTAGCCACACCCTTCATGGGGGCCATCATGGTCGAGCCCCTACTCGGGACTTCCGATTCCTAACCATCAAACCTTACATGGGGGCGACGGACCCGCGGGACCACCTCAACAGGTACAAGGCAATCATGATGATGACAGGCGTTAATGACGCCATCATGTGTCGCGGCTTTTGCACGACTCTGGATGGGCAGGCCCAGGATTGGTTCGGGTCCTTGCCAGGGGACTCCATCCCCACTTTTGCGGTCCTGACCAAGAAGTTCATGTCACACATCGCGGGCAGCATTCAACGGCGGAAGCAGTTCGCCGACCTATATTACCTGAAGCAAGATAAGTCGGAATCTTTGGCGGAGTACCTGAGTAAGTGGAAGATGGAAGCTATGGGGGTGACGAATTTTGACGAAAGGTCTGCCATCCCGTTTTTCACCAACAACCTCAGGTCGGGTCCTTTCCACAGCGACCTTGTCCGGAATGAGATGAAGACGTACACAGAATTGATGGACCGCGTCGCGCGGTACGCTAACGCGGAGGCAGCCGAAAAGAGGAAGAAGGAAGAGGAGGAAGGCCACGGACGAGGCGACAGGGCACCTCAACCTCAAGAGGACCGCCGCCCTCCCCGGTCACGCCGTGACCGGGGTCCCTGATTAGCCCCGCTACGACACCTGACCCCGTTGACACAACCTGTAAGCGTCATCCTGGACCACGCAAAGGACATGGGCATCGTGTCGTTCCCCGAGGAGTGCTTAAAGATCTCCCCCAAGGCCGACCCGATGAAGTACTGCCGCTTCCATCGGCAACGTGGGCATGATACCGACGAATGTATGGTCCTCAAGAGGCAGATTGAGGAGTTCATTCAGCGAGGATACCTGGGGCAGTACGTGAAGAGGTCCAGGCAAGACCACGCTAAAGGCCCCGACAACGCCTGAAAGAAGAAGGATGGCGTCGGGCCCTCTACCTCTGCCCCGCGCAAGAGAGAGCTCGGCCAACTCACGGATGACGAGGAGACCGAGCCAGACAGCCCACCAAAGAAGAAGGTCATCCATGTCATCTTTGGCGGCCCGGAGGGAGGAGACACACCCGCCGAGAGGAAGAAGTGGGCGCGGAGCCTGTACGTAGGGGAGATCGTCCGAGCACCCCATGAGAAGAGGACACGCAGGGAGCCCATAACGTTCACCGACGACGACCTCCCGGATGGCCCCCTACCCCACCGGGACGCATTGGTAATCAGGTTAGAGCTCAAAGACATCATTGTCCACCGGGTACTGGTAGATACGGGGAGCTCCGTGAACGTCTTGTACGATGACACCTTCACGCATCTCAGGTTATCCAGGAAGCAGCTTTCCCAGGTTCGGACCCCGCTATCCGGCTTCACCGGAGACTCCATTGAAACGGAGGGATCCGTCACCCTTGAGGCGCAGATCGGCACCCCACCGCACGTCAAGACATGGGAGGTAGAGTTCGTGGTGGTGAAGATCAGTTGCGCCCACAACATCATCCTCGGCAGACCTGCCTTGGAGGACCTCAGGTGCGTCATCTCCATGGAGCACCTTTGCCTCAAATTTCCTACCCCCACTAGAGTGGGCATCGCGCAAGGAGACCAGAAGATTAGTCGGAGCTGCTACTTGAAGGCCTGCCGCCAAATAACGAGGAAGGACCTCTAGGTACACACAGTAACCGAGAGGGCACTCCGGGAAGAAGAGAAACGGCCTCGCGCCGAACCCGTGGTGGAGACGGAAGAGGTCATCTTGGACCTTAGCCGACCCGACAAGATGGTGAAGGTGGGCACGGGCCTCCCGGTCGACCTCCGAGGTCAGATTGTCGAGGTCATCCGCAGCTATAAAGACTTGTTCGCTTGGGGTCCCGAAGACATGCCGGGCCTCAGCCGGGAGGTCATCACGCACAAATTGGCGGTGGACCCCAAAGCTAAGCCTGTCCAACAAAGGAAGCGCTACCTCGCCGCAGATAGACGGGAGTTTGTGAAGAAGGAGGTCGACACCCTCCTCGAAATCGGGCACATCAGGGAGGTCACATACCCGGCATGGCTTACGAACGTAGTCCTCGCACCCAAACCGCCCACGTGGAGGATGTGTGTGGACTACACGGACCTCAACAAGGTATGCCCCATGGACCCCTTTCCACTACCCAACATAGACCAGCTGGTGGACGAAACAGCGGGATGCGCACTCATGAGCTTCCTAGACGCCTTCCGGGGGTACCACCAAATTTTTATGCACGAGGATGACGAAGAAAAGACGGCGTTCACCACCCCTGAAGGGGTCTTTTGCTATCGGGTCATGGCGTTCAGGCTCAAAAACTCGGGAGCCACGTACACAAGAATGGTGGCCAAGGTGTTCAAGAAGGTCCTCGGCCAGAACTTGCAAGCCTACGTGGACGACATGATTGTGAAAAGCACTGAGGCCGACCTACACATAGCCGACTTGACCGAGGTATTTTCCATTATGAGGCATTTTGATTTACGTTTGAACCCCAAGAAATGCACTTTTGAGGTACACGAAGGGAAATTCTTGGGGTACATGGTCTCAAAGAGGGGTATTGAACCCAACCCCGAAAAAGTCAAGGCCATGCTGGAGATGGAACCTCCGAGGTCCCTCCGCGAGGTCCAGCGTCTCAATGGTCGGCTGGCGACCCTCGGCCGATTCCTCTCAAGGTCGGCCGAGAGGTCCTTGCCGTTTTTCGGAGTCTTCAAGAAGAACCAGGGGTTCGAGTGGTCAGACGAATGCCAGAGAGCCTTCGAGGACCTCAAGACGTACCTCATGACGCTACCCCCCTTGGCCAAACCCGAGAAAGTGGAGGTTTTGTATATGTACTTGGGCATCTCGCAGGCCGCGATCAGCTCCGTACTGGTCCGGGATGACCCAGGAACCCAACGCCCGGTGTACTATGTGAGTAGAGCCCTCCGAGGCGCCGAGCTCAGGTACTCACCCATGGAGAAAGCGATCTTCTCCGTGGACGCCACGACCAAGAAGCTCGGGCATTACTTCCAAGCACACCCCTCGAGGCAGTATTAAGGGCCTCCGGGTCGGCAAGCAGGTTGGTCAAGTGGTCCATGCGATTGAGCCAATATGATGTCCAGTTTAAGCCCCAACCCGCGATCAAGGGGCAGGCGCTCGCCGACTTCATAGTCGAGTGCTCCGCTCGCGAGGCCGCCGAACTAGCCCGGAGCGATGAGGAAGATTGGTGGACCCTGTCCACGGATGGCTCGTCCGGCCCCAAAGGGTGTGGCGGAGGGGTGGTCCTCGTAACCCCGGAAGGGTTCCGGGCCTACTACGCCCTTCGTTTTCACTTCAAGCTGTCCAACAATGAGGCCAAATACGAGGCGCTGCTGGGTGGCCTCAGGTTGGCATTGAGTCTGAGGGCCTCCAAAATAAGGGTGCGGTGCGACTCCCGACTGGTGGTCGGACAGGTGAATGGTGAATTCGAGGCCAACGAGGAGAGGATGAGGAGATACCGCAACATGGTACTCCAGGTCCTCGGTCAATTGACCCTCTACGAAATTTTACAGGTACCCCGAAGTCAAAACGGGGACGCGGACTTGCTCTCCAAGCTCGGCCTCGGCACCCCGGAGCATGTGTCCAAGATATCACGGATTGAAGACCTCCAGAGGTCCAGCCTGGAGGCCTACCCCGTCCTCCCCATACAGACGCGGTCCCAATGCTGGTTGGACCACCTCATTGAGTATAAGAGAACAGGTACCCTGCCAGCAGACGAGGCAGCCGCCAAGGTGGTCAAGAGGAGATCACCAACATACGTCCTCCTTGGAGACACCCTTTACAAAAGGTCGTACAACGGCGCCCTCCTCCGATGCCTATACCCGGACGAAGCCAAGTCCGTCAAAGAGGAGATACATGAAGGCACCTGCGCTGCACACCAAGGAGCCTTTGCCATGGCGAGGAGGGCTCTATTGCAGGGGTACTTTTGGCCAAACATGGCAAAGGAATGCGCGGAGTACGCCCGGGGGTGCCCGACCTGCCAGCACTTTCACGCAGAGCCGGGATGGCCAGCGACCAACTACACGCCTATCAGCACAGTAATCTCGTTCTCACGGTGGGGGATCGACATCGTCGAGGCCCTACCCATGGGGTCCGCGAAGAGGAAGTACATAATAGTCGCCATAGACCATTTTACAAAGTGGGTTGAGGCGGAGCCCCTCGCCACCATCACAAGTACCCGGTGCACGGAGTTCATACGGAGGAACATTTTGTACCGCTTTGGGGTCCCCATGCAAATCATCTCCGACAACGGGCGTCAGTTTGAAAGCAAAGAATTTAAAGCATTCTACGACCAGTGGTACATAAAACACACCCGCGTGGCGGTGGCGTACCCGCAGGCAAACGAGAAGGTGGAGAACGCCAACAGAACTATAGTCGACGGCATCAAAAAGAACCTGGACGCAGCCGGAGGAACGTGGGTAGAGGAGCTGGACACCGTCCTATGGGCATACCGCACTACCCCAAGAAGGGCCGCTGGGGAGACACCATTCGCGCTGGCATACGGGTTCGAAGCACGGGCTCTCACCGAACCTGTGATACCATCCTATCGGGTTGCAATATACGACCCCGACCTCAATGAGGAACACCACGCCGCCGACCTCCACCTCATCGACGACAGAAAGGAGGAGGTCATGGTCCGCGCAGAAAATTACCAGCGTCAAACAAAAACTTACCATGACAACCGAGTCCGACCCCGTTACATCCAGGTTGGCGACTACGTCCTCCGGAGGAGGGAGGCGAGCCGACCCCAAGATGGAGGCAAATTTGCAAAGAAATGGGAGGGACCATATGTTATTGACGCCATAGTACGACCAGGCAGCTACAAGCTAAGGACCACATCGGGCAAGGTGGTAGACAGGGTGTGGAACTCGGAGCACTTGTTGAAGTTTTACCAGTAGAAATTCATTTGTATGACCTGTCCCCTCCCCAATAAAAGGCCAGGTTTCCCACAATAACGTTTGTTTACATTCGCAATGGAATAACGAAGTTGTTGAACAATTATCCTATATATCCCGACTTGGGGACAAGCATGGACACACACAGAGTCGGGCGCTCGGGCACCCCAAGGCCGGCCGACACGAGGTCGGCCAGCGCGAGGTCGGCCGGCGCAGGTTGGGTCGGAGTAAAGCCGGCCTTCCGAAGGACATGCGCGCTAGAGAGTCCGAACATGACGGTCGCGTACGCGAAGAGCCCGACGACCACATTAGACATAACGTACGCCCTAGGGGCGGTACGAGATCCGGCCTCATCTACCGCCGAACGGAAGGATTCGGGACGCGAGTCATGGAACTCCATCCCGAGAATCGCTAAGACGTCCTAGGGGCGATATGAGGTCCGGCCTCACCTGTTGCCGGACGGGCGTAACGCAACCTCAACACCCTAGGGGTGGTACGAGGTCCGTCCTCGCCTACTGCCGAACGGAAGGATTCGGGACGCGAGTCATTGGACTCCATCCCAAGAATCGCTAAGACATCCTAGGGGCGATATGAGGTCCGGCCTCACCTATCGCCAGACGGGCGTAACGCAACCTCAACACCCTAGGAGTGGTACGAGGTCCGTCCTCGCCTACCGCCGAACGGAAGGATTCGGGACGCGAGTCATTGGACTCCATCCCAAGAATCGCTAAGACGTCCTAGGGGCGATATAAGGTCCGGCCTCACCTATCGCCAGACGGGCGTAACGCAACCCCAACACCATAGAGGTGGTACGAGGTCCGACCTCGCTCACCGCCGGACGGGCAACCCAGCAGCAGATCCCGAGAGGTCGGCCGGTCGACCTCGAGAGGTCGGCCAGTCCTGCGATGGCGGGCTGGCTGATACCGCGTTGGCGGGCCAGCTAAGTTCTCGCGTTGCCAGAGTTCTTTAGTCCCGCGTTGGCGGGCACAAGGCAAGTCATGACGAGGAGCGATCAAGATAAATGCGCAAGTAAAACAGACAGAAGTATAAGACAAAATAGACGAGCAGTGTCATAGCAAACAACGTCATGGCGAAGCCAAGAAGTCTGGTGCAAACAAACTAAACAAAAGAAGCGTATGGGCGACAACCCGAGCAACGAGATAACACCAATCTAAACAAAGCAAAAGAGATAGTCTATTCAAGCAACTAAATAAAGATAAGGGGCCGCCAACACGAAAGGACATCAAAACCGCGTAGCCTCGCGGGCACCGTCATCGGCACCCAAGTCAGCCTGAGTCTCCTCCTGGGGGGCATCCACGCCTGCCAAGCGAAGAAGGTCAGCCGCGAAGTCCGCACTCGACGAGCGGTCGGCCGCCGAGTCCAACGGTGGGGGCACGCCACCCTCTCCCACCGCCACGTCCATGGGATCACCTGGCTCCTTCTCCAACTCCTCGGGAAGGCCCCATGCCGCGGGGTCAAAGGATGCATCTCTGGCACGAAGGATGGAATAGATCTTGCTCTGCATGGAGGACTCCCCCGCCTCGTACATCTCCATCCCCTGCAAACCCAAACATTCATTCCCCTCGGGGAAGCTCGAAAGCTAAGTCAAGGTCTCCTGGGGGTGCGCGGAGATATAGGCCTTCGTATCCTGGACAAAGGCCTGGGAGTTCTTGTAACCCGTAATAGCCACCCTCGAAGCCTCCTTCAGGGCCACCTGATGCGCTGCACGCTCCCGCAACCGGCTGGCAATCAACTCATCATACTGACCCTCCAGCGCCGCAAGTTTGTCGCTCACGTCCTGGCGAGCCCGCATCTCGGCCTCCAGCTGCTTGCGGGTACTCCCTAGAACCTTCTCCATGGACGCGGCACGGACAACCGCCTATACAAGGGCAAGCATAAGTAGAAGACAAGATAACAAGGAACAAGAAAACACATCGTCATCAGAAAAGGGTACGTACCTCTAGCAAAGGGCGGAAGATGGCATGGTCCTCGTGCATGGCCGCGTCGCGGGGAAGGAGGAGGCTGCGCATAAAGGCCTCCGGGGGGACATCCCCGCAACGTATCGAGGCTGCAGGCGGGAGGTGGATGGACTAATCAGTCAAGGCACCCTAGTGCGGCGCCGTAGTCATCGGAGCTCGAGGAGTGGGGTCGGCCGGACGACCATCCGACAGGTGGTCCGCGTCAGTGGCAGACCTCGTCTCGCGGCTGCGCGATACCCGGGGACCTGGGGAACCCGGACGCCCGAGGTAGCATGGCTAGTCTCGCCAGTCTTGCGGCGCTTCGAGTCCTCGTCGCCACGGTTCCACAAGCTCTCAATAAGGTTCATGATAGCGGCGCGACGGGGAGCCATACCTATACCAAGACAAGTCAGTGAGCACTTCAAACGAAAACGCATAAACAAACAGGCACACATGCACGTCGACGAGGTGACAAACCAGAACTGGTAGGAGGAGGAGTCGAATGTCCGGCTCACAACTCAATAACGTCGTCATCCTCTGAATCATCGCTCGCAGACTCCTCCTCGGTCTCCCCCGCGGAGTCTGGAGGAGGGGCAGGAGCACCACGAGGAGGCGGAGGAGGGAGGTAGTGAGAAAAGCCCGCCCTGACCAAAGACTTTCGTGATCAACGAGGGCCTGGGAGTCTAACATATCAGCTGTCTCGCCCAAAAACTCGTAGGCCAGGACCTCAAGCTCCGGGGTGGACCGCGGGCAACGGCACTTACGAAAGTACCCACCCCAAGGCACCTCAAAAGGGAGCGCCTCGCCTGTAGAGACAAACACGAACCGGGGCTTCCAACCCTTGTTGAAATCCCGTACGTGTCCCATAATCTTCGTCCCCGGCCGAGCCGCATACGCCATGTACCCCTTGCTCTCCTTGGACGAGGAATTGGTCGCGGTGAAAAAAGACACACCGAACAATAAAGGCCGCCACAGCCCGATGGGAGTTAGGGACTAGCTGACCCACAGATATACAATGAAATTTCAGGAGCTCAATGGTGAAGGGGTGAAGAGGGAAAGCTAAATCCATGAGGAGAGATGTAACATAGACCCCAAAAAAATTGGGTCCGGGAGGCTCTAGTATAGTTGTCCCGGGAGTCGGGACGTGGACCACAGCCGACGGGCCGACCAAGGCCTTCGCCATGGCGATATCGTGAGGATTCAAGGAGGACCCGAATCCCCGAGGGATGGCGGAGTCAAGTACCGTGTACTGACTCAAGGGGAAGGGATCCGGGAGTGGCGTAGGAGTTAACATGAAGGGGGGATGCGTGGCTAACGGATCTATGTACGGGTACTCAATGTAATAGTGCTCAACGTAGGGGGAAGGAAACCGGTCTAAGTCAATAGACTCGTCATCACTAGACGGGAGGTCCTCGTAGTCAATGGAGTCTAGGATGGGCCAATAATTGATAATCAAAGGTAGGTCTACCGGATGCGTGTCCTCGGCAAGAGGCACTATACTCATAAAAAGCTAACTACGGAACTCTAAAAGAGGGTTTGCACGAGTCTCACCCGACTCAAGCAAGGAGGGGATGAACAAACAGGGCACGGAGGGAGGACGCGGTGGAGCATGGGTCGGCCTCGGCGGGGGCTGGGGTCGGTCGGCGGCAGCTCGGGGTCTGCCTCGGCAGGGGCTGGGGTCAGCTGGGGTCGGCTGGTCGGCAGGCGGCGGCTGAACGACAGTGAGCGGCGGCTGGCGGCGGCGGACGGCGGACGGCGGCAGGGTGTTGGCCGGAAAATTTGGGGGAGGGGAGGGAGAGAAATTTCAGATTTGTGTGGAGCTTTTGTGTGTGTGGGGGGAGTGAAGGGAATGCTACTTTATATAGGGGAGGGAGGGGGAAAAAGAGAAGACATTTTTTTTGGAAAAGGGGGGAAATTTTGGGGGAGAGGGAAAGGTGTGGTGTTGGGAATGTGAGGAGGTTTGGGAAGATGGAGGGGGTATTTAAAGGGGAAGTGGAAGGATTGTAGTAGGATGAGGACTCTTAAACTGATAATAATGAACACAGGAGTGACTTCCAGTTCGGTTAGGAGTCCTATCGCGCCAAGAATTCTACAGGAGGCGAGGTTGAATTTTTTGGGGAACATGGTTCAGGGCCCCGTAATTATTGAATTCATTTTACTCTCTCGCGCTGACGACTCCTCGCAGCCCCGAGAGTGGGGGACTGATGATGGAATAATCACGGAGCCGGAGCGGAGCAGGACAATACGAACCGGGTCGGACCCCGTGCCCACCCGCGATGCAGGACGAACCACCCCGAGGTCGGCCAACCACCCCGGGGTCGGCCCGGTGGGCCGACCTCCCCGAGCTCGGCCGAGCCCCATGGGCTCGGACACGTGGGCTCGGCCTCGGCCCCTTGGCCGAGCTCCGTGCTCGGCCAAGGGCCGGGTCCTCGCGTGGAGCGAGTTCCGCGGCGCGGACCGCTGCTCCTCCCGCGGGCCCAGGGCCCGTAGCAGCCGGGGAGTATATAAACACCCCCCGGTGTCCTAATTAGGCATCTCATACTTTTCCTACAACATTTGTCTTGTTATTACACGTCCCGAACCTCTGTAATAGCGTTTTATATCCAATTAATACAATATTTACCGTTTCATTATTCGTTCGTTATATTCAAACATATATTCGGGTTGTATAATCCGGACCCCCGGGTTCATATAATCCATCAGATACAGAGCATGCATTCTTATAAAATAAACTCAATAGTTTACAGCATTATACACAACACAATCATCATTCCAAACAACAAAAAGTAAAGCTTTATGAATTCAGTATTTCAATGATAACTAAAAAGCAAACTTCAAATTGTATGAATCACCAGAAGCAGACTCCTATGAATTGGGCACACTGCAAATCCTTGCTAATATAACCCTGTGGAAATAATACACTTCAAACATCCTGATACGTATCAAAATATAAATACATTTAAATTAATGCTCATACACAATTAAGAAACTCAATTAGATGCATGCGGTAATATGAGTTTACTCTCAATTATTTTTGTAAAAGTTAAAAAATAAAAATCTAGTGATGATAGATGTGCTCAGGCTGAGGTCAGTGCTAAAATTAGGACATGTAATACATACATAGGTAATTTAATTGCAATTCACACGTACCATTCAATTCGTTTATTCATAAGAATCATCATCATCATCCTCAACATCATCAACTTCTTGTATTTGGTCCACTGTAATTAAATCAAATGACAAAAAAGCAGTTAAGAATAAATTGAACAAAATTTATAATTCAAAAAAAGACATACTCTGAGAGATGGAAAAGAGGGGCAAATTATGCTGTGCATCCGTATGCACCATGCATGGTGCATATGGATGCAAAAACGACGTCGTTTTATTAAAAACGCGCCTCTCACTTAAAAAAAAAAAAATTCAGTTTCAATTCCCAGCAACAACATTATATTGTGCATAATTTGAACTATATATTCAGAATTAATGAACTAAAATTTCAGAATCAATGAACTAAAATTCCAGAATCTATGAACTAAAATTCCAGAATGAATGAACTAAAAATTCATAATGAATGAACTAAATATCCATAATGAATGAACTAAATATCCAGCATGAATGAAAAAAAAAAATCAATTTCGATTCACGTCTAAATATTCATAATCAATGAACTAAAAATCCAGAATCAATGAACTAAAAATCCAGAATCAATGAACGAACTAAAAATCCAGAATCAATGAACTAAAATTCCAGAATCGATGAACTAAAATTCCAGAATCTACGAACTAAAATTCCAGAATCTATGAAATAAAATTCCAGAATGAATGAACAACATAATGTTGTTGAGGGGAATCGAAACTGATTTTTTTTTTTTTAAGTGGAATGCACGTTTTTAATAAAACGACGTCGTTTTTGCATCCGTATGCACCATGCATGGTGCATACGGATGCACAGCATAACGATCCGAAAAGAGGCAGACCATGGCGAATAATGATGGGTTTGCTTCCATACATCTCCCGATTATCACTAATTTCTTGGGCGCACATAGCAATGTGCGCCCAGGCACAAAACACGCGCGTTTCATGCTGACGTCATACTGACATCACTCTGTCCATCCGAACAGACCAAACCTCATTATATGCATTCAGTTAAAATTTTATGTGTATTGTGTTATGAGTTTGTGTATTCAATTAAGAGTTTATGTGTATTATGTTAACCAAACTCATTATGTGTATTCAATTAAAAGTTTATGTGTATTGTGTTATGAGTTTATGTGTATTCTGTTATGAGTTTATGTGCATTCGAAACTAAGGGATTTTTTTTAACAACTTAACATAACGACGTCATTTTGGGAGGCGCGGGGCGCACAGTGCTATGTGCGCCCTGGTGCACGGTATAACGATTGGAAGGAGGGCTAGAATTTAAACTAACTGACCCATAAATTCACCAATCGTTATGTTGTGGACCGTGTCCAACATGCATTGAGGACACGGATAACGGTGCAGTTAGTAGCACCGTTATCTTCCACTTTTTTTTTTAATTTCAGACCGCTTCGTTATAGGAGTATATGTTCATAATTTTATCACTATATGTTCATAATTGTAAGTTCATAATGTCAGAGCTTTGTGTTTATAATTTCATAACTGTACATTCATACTTCCATAACTGTACATTCATAATTCCGTAACTGCACATTCATAATTCAATAACTGTAACTTCATAATTTTTGAAGCTCTATGTTCACAATTTTAGAGCTCTATGTTCATAATTTTATCACTATATGTTCATATTGTAAGTTCATAATTCCATAACTGTACATTCATAATTGCATAACTGTACATTTATAATTCAATAACTGTAAATTCATAATTTTCGAAACTCTATGTTCATAATTTTATCACTATATGTTCATAATGTCAGAGCTCTGTGTTCATAATTTTATAACTTACATTCATAATTCCATAACTGTACATTCATAATTCCATAATTGTACATTCATAATGGAACAAACGAATAACGCCGTTAACGTCGTTAACGACGAGACAAAATCAAAAAAAAAAAAAAATTTTAACTGAAATGCCATGTTTTTCCTGAAAACGACGTCGTTTTAGACTCGTGTCCACAATGTATTGTGGACACAGTCCACAGCATAATTTGCGTAAATTCACCAAGCACTCTTTAGAGTCACAAGTATTATAAATGGGCAATTAGGGTGTGTTTGGAAACCTGGAAAATGAGTTCTGGAAATCATTTTTCAAGTTTCTAGTGTTTGGATGTGCCTGGAAAATCAAGTCAACGGAATTCATTTTCCGTTGACTTTGGAAAATAGGCTTGTTTTGGAGGAAAATGACTTCCCCTTTTTTTTGGGGGAAGTCATTTTCCAACTTTTACACCAACATCACACCACCACCAACATCATCAACACCATACCACCATCACCACCACTATTGCCGCCGCCACCACCACTATAACCCCGCCACCATCACACCACCAACACCGTAACCACTACCACCACCACCACCACCACCACCACCACCGCCACCATCGCCGCCGCCACCACTAACACATACCACCGCCACTACACCACCTTCACACCACCGCTGCCGCCACCACCACCATCATACCACCGTCGCCGCCACCACTACCACCATACCACCGTCGTCGCCATCACCACCATACCACCGCAACCACCGCCACCATACCACCGTCGCCGCCACCACCACCACCACCATACCACTACAACCACCGTCGCCGCTACCACCGCCGCTACCACCATACCACCACAACCACCATCGCTGCCACCACTACCACCATACCACCGCCACCACCACCACACCACCGCCGTCGCCACCACCACCACCATACCACCGCAACCACCGTCGCCGCCACCACTACCACCATACCACCGCCGCCGCCATCACCACCATACCACCGCAACCACCGCCACCATACCACCGCAACCACCGTCGCCGCCACCACCACCACCACCACCATACCACTGCAACCACCGTCGCCGCTACCACCGCCACCACCACCATACCACCACAACCACCATCGCCGCCACCACTATCACCATACACCGCCACCGCCATCACCATCATACCACCGCCACCGCCATCACCACCATACCACTGCCACCACCACCACACCACCGCCATCACACCGCCGCCACCGCCGCTACAACCACCACCATACCACCGCAACCACCGTCGCCACCACCACCACCATACCACCGCAACCACCGTCGCCGCCACCACCACCACCACCACCGCAACCACACGACCACTGCCACCACCGTCATACTACCACCACCATCACACCAACACCACTACCGTCGTTGCCGCCACCACCAGCATACTACCGCAACCACCGTCGCCGCTGCCACCACCATACCACCGCAACCACCCCCACCACCATCACACCGCCGCCGCCGCAACCACCACGACCATACCACCGCTACCACCACCGCCACCACACCACCACCGTCATACCACCACCAATTATTATTATTATTATTATTATTATTATTATTATTATTATGATTATTATTATTATATAACGAATAACACCACTACCACTACACCACCACCACCACCATAATATTTTTGATATATTATTAGTTTTTTTTTTTTTTGAAAAACTTAACTATTTTTTATTATATTTAAAATTAATATTATATCATTACATATTATTATACATGTTGTAGTATTCTAAATAAAATAATTAAAATGTTTAATTATACAATTCTATTCATTTTCCAGAAAATGAACCAAACACAGAAAAACAGTTTTCCATAATGCAACCAAACACTGGAAATGAAAATGTTTTCCGGAAAATGACTCATTTTCCAAAAAACATTTTCCAGAAGTCATTTTCCTGCTTTCCAAACGGACCCTTAATTGCAAATTAATATACAAGAAACGAACAAATGTATGTAGCTATATACCATTCATTTATTCGAGAGAATCATCATCATCTCTTTCTTCGATTAATTCTGTCATTACAACAAATGACAAAAATCAATTAGGATAAAATGAAAACAAAAATTATTTAAAGAAAAAAGAAACAGTGTGAGATTAACTCAGAGAAGAGAGTAGGAGACAGACCATGTCGAATAGCAATGGGGAAGAATCCATATTCCTTCTGCCGGTTACAATTAATTGAACGGGCGGACTTCAAAACAGAAGGGGGACAACTTTTTACTTCAATTGACCTTAGATGGCTGATAGTTTCAAAGTCTGTTGGAATCGCTTTCAAACTCCAACACTTTTTAAGGGCTAAGCGCTGAAGGTAAGGAAATTGACGCTCATAAAGTTCCCAAGAAACGAGGTTTTCAGATTCTACGAACAAGGATTTTAGATTATTCCAAGAAGTTCGAAATTCAGTGCAGGCTTTCCATTTTGAACCATAGGAGGCTTCTTTCAGTTTGAGCACCTCAAGACAAGGAAGCCTGGAGCCAATTTCATTTATTTCACTCCAAGGCGAAGAAGTTCTCTTCAGTTTCAATTTCTTGATGTATAGGCATACTGGCAAATAGTGCCTCAGATACAGGAGGCCGCCAGACAGCGAGCCTTTCCGGTATGCAATCATTAATTTCTCAAGCTTACCCAAATATTGAAGATTTTGAAGGTTATGAGCACACTCCTCTACCCATCCACAAATGATCCCCAACTTCTTCACATTTGGAATTCTTGAAAACACTTCCTCTGTACAATGCTCTAGACTCAACCAATATAATGTCTGCAATGACTCTTTAGCCTTGCCAGGAGGAGGAGGATCCATTGAAAGGGAATAGCTAACCTCAACATGCCTTATTATTTGTGATTGTGTCTCCCAAATTTTAGATGGCAAACGCAGCATACCATTTTGAAAAGAACTTGTTCCCTCCTTATGAGACACAGTAAGCACTTGCAACTATGTGTGTGCTTGCCACTATATCCTCCAAACCCTCAACAACACATAATAGTCGAAACTATGTGTGTATAAACTTAACCATCGACAAGAATTAGCAAACTCCCCTAATGGCAATCTTGAATGCTGGAGAGTGTTTACTACACAAAAAATACCCTCTTTTTGAGCTTCTCCAACACAAAAACTATGCAAAGCACTATGCATCCTACAACTCTTAATCTTGTCATCAGAATCCTCACTGCTTATTAATACAAGACTTCTAGCAAAAAGTTCTTCTACATATGCATAAGCTTGGGTTTCTAACTCTGGATACACCAATGGCTCTAGATTCACAAATCCTTCAGCAATCCACAACCTAATAAGCATTTTCACTAAGACCTCTTTGCGTTTTGGAAAAACTCCAAAATACAAAAAGCAAACTTTCAAATGTTGTGGCAATTTGTTGTAATCATGAATGAGAGCATTGCGATCTAGAATTCCCAGTGTCTCTGTTTCCTTTTTAATCTTCTCCCACCCCTTCAATATGTTTCTGTATTTGGATAGACTCTTTGCAACTACAACAATTGACCACAGTAGTCCATCACATGTTTCTACAATATCGCACCTAATTTTTTCAAGTTTATGTGTCATACACTCCTTATTACGAGAAAAGACACTGCAGAATAGATTCCAACATTCATGTGAATCTAGCAAAGTCATGTTATGGATTTCGATGCAGTTATATCTTTTGATGTATTTTTTCCAATTGAAGTATGTAGTGGTTAGCAATATGCGGCTTGTATTATTGTTTTCAGGAAAACACAACCGGATATATTTCAAAACTGGATGGTCCTGTATGTTATCAAATACAATTAGATACCTTTTGCCAGACAACTGACGGCATACCTCCACAACTAGTTCTTCATCAGTGGCGCCCTCATTTCCAATTTTATTTTCCGATGACGGTGAAATTGACCGGAGCAGGAGGCCTAGTATTTGGCGCTTGTTGCATTCTTGAGGCACAGTAATCCAACTACATTGATTGAAATCTTTTACCACATCTGGATCTCCATACACACATTTGGCTAAAGTAGTCTTCCCTATGCCCACCATCCCAACAATTGAGATTAGCTTTAGATTACTTTGGCCAAAGCGGAGCATCCAGAGTATCTCCTGACGATCATAGTCACGACCCACCATTCTGCCCACAAGCTTAGGAAACCGCCGGGAGGATCCATTCCGTTTTAGCGAATGATCGAATTGATGGTTGATGTGTTTCATTGTTGTCTTCATCATCATCATCAGCTTCATTATTGCTTATGTTGTTGATAATATTCAGTAATTCTGATGCGTTTTCGGCTGCTTCTTGCAAGGCTTGATGGAGATCATGGGAAGCTTTTTCCTAATCCTCTCTACTGTCTTTGGCCAAAACAAAGTTGCTTACTTGTATTTCGATGTTGTCTTCGGCTTTGAGTGCAAAGTCTCTGATTTTGATTTCCAAATCTTTGATTGCAGCAGCACCACCACTGGATTCCTGTACAAAGGCTTGCAATGAAGAAATGGTATCAAAGAAAGATTGGATTGGTGGTTGATGATGAAGAAGCACCCTTGGGAAGGGTTGGAGAAACTCAAGCTGAATTGTTGACATGAGAGAAGCTAAAGCAACACAAGCCATCTCTCTCCCTCACTCATTTTTTTTTCTTTGTGTTTTCTTTGTATGAGAAATGTGAATGTGACTTTAAGAAGAGTAGTAGTCTAAGAGGTTTGAGATAAGCATAAAAAAAGAGAGGAAAATGTTGGGGACCTTTTCCGCTACAATAATGCACTCTAGTTGTACAAGCTAAGAGCCATCCTTTCAAGGTTATCCGTAACCTTGAAAGAGGTGTTTGGCAAATGGCTGATAGTTGATTATGTTAACTAATTGGATTAGCTAGTTTGACAAGTTGATAATATTAACTGGTTCTAGAAAAGTGTTTGATAAATTAATTATTTACTTTTAGCTGATTGTATGTAAAAATGACCTATAAGAACATTAACATATTGTGTTGACTTATTATTATTATGGATTACAAGGATGAGTGAAATCAAAAAGAAAGAAAAACATTATTATTTTTGTTACTAAAACAAAAAGAAAAAGGGGCAAGGCAGATGAACAACAACAAGAGGGATATAAATGTTAGGGATGATATGGGTAAAATGGTAATTTCATAATTAAGGTCAATCCGCTTATTACCCCAATAAGCCATTTTACCAAACACTTAATGTAGCCTATTGAACAGTCAAACTTAGTCCAACCAGCCAAAATTAGCTTATTAACTATGTTTCCAAACAAGGCCTCAATCTTCTCTCATTTTCAAATTGTCAAATCACAAAATTTATAATTATTCACTATTTACTTTTATCTACACAATTCTCTTTTTCATATTTCACTATGATCCCATTTTCATATTTCCTTATTAACAAAATTATTTTTATCAATAATTTTATTTTATATACATTATAGTTTTATTAAGAGTGAATTCTATTTTTGGTCCTACTGTTATAGGGGCGTTTCCAATTTTAGTTCACCTTAATTTTTTTTGCCACTTTATAACCACTATTATTGAATGTGTTCCACTTTTAGTCCCACCGTTAGTATTTCCATCAAGAGGCCGTGTAATATAAAAATAATACGTGAGGCAGTGCCGGTTCAGATATACAGTAGTGTCAGTTGGTAATTAACATACAAATGCGCGTTTCGTTAACACTAACGGCACGCCATTTCTTTACCTAAAGAAACTGCGCCGTTTTGACTACGGTGCACGTGCAGTCGTGCACCACAGTCCATGATATAACGACTCTTAAACCACCACGACAACTATGTTGGTTAACCAACATTGATTTGATGACATAGTATCTTTATTTATTTACTTATTTTTAGCAATGACGACTAATAACAATAACATATTACTCTACAAAATTTATATTATTATATTCCTCATGAGACCCCTTGACCATATGTTAGGAATTTCAAAAATTAGTTTCAAGTGTTATTATATTGCAAATGCAAAGGCATGCATCTCTCTTGTTATATTGGTTTTTATTTTAATCATCTATACTATATATAATAACAAAATCGTGAAATTTTAACTTCCCCCCTAATTCCTAAAAAATCTCTCTTCCCAATAAAATATATTGATTTCTACTTTCCCATACGTACAATAATTCTGGGTAAAAATTCTATTCTAAAATTATAAAATAAAATAGTGTAATACAATTCCATTTGCACATCTAATCTATACTATATATAATAACAAAATCTTGAAATTTTAACTTTCTGCCGAATTCCTAAAAAATCTCTCTTCCCAATAAAATATATTGATTTCTACTTTGTCATTCGTAGAATAATTATAGGTAAAAATTCTATTCTAAAATTATAAAATAAAATAGTGTAATACAATTCCATTTGCACATCTAATCTATACTATCTATACTTCTATACTATATATAATAACAAAATCCTGAAATTTTAACTTTCCGCCCAATTCCTAAAAAATCTCTCTTCCCAATAAAATATATTGATTTCTACTTTCTCATTCCTACAATAATTCTGGGTAAAAATTCTATTCTAAAATTATAAAATAAAATAGTGTAATACAATTCCATTTGCACATCTAATCTATACTATATATAATAACAAAATCCTGAAATTTTAACTTTTCGCCCAATTCCTAAAAAATCTCTCTTCCCAATAAAATATATTGATTTCTACTTTCTCATTCATACAATAATTCTGGGTAAAAATTCTATTCTAAAATTATAAAATAAAATAGTGTAATACAATTCCATTTGCACATCTAATCTATACTATATCTACTATCTACTATACTAATAAGAGCCCAAGAGAGTTAGGCCTATAATGGGTAGAAAAAATGGCGGTTAAATTTTTTAATCAAATGAATGGCTCAGATTGATCAGATTTTAATTTTTCCTTAAGATTTACTAATTTATCCTTAATGAATATGATTTTCCGTTAACTTTTCCGTTAAATATTATCTTTTCCGTTAATTTCTGTCAGTTCACCGTTAATTTACTCATTGATTTCAATAAGAAAGGTCTTAGGTTCGAATCTCATCCTAATCAAAGTTGGCATAATTAGTACTCTATTTTACTCTTATTAAATTATATAAATAATAATTTAGTAACTACAACAAAAAATAATACATATGTATTTCATTAATTTAGAATTATGTGTCTACAATGTCTTTATTCAAAAAAATTAATCATTATCAATAAGAGAAATAATTTCATTAGTTATATTGTATTTATTTTTCTCCAATATAAAAATTCTTTACATTCAAATTCATCAATTGATTATATTCCATACATTGTCCCTATAATGTCTTTATAAAAAAAAATATTCATTATCAATAAATTAATTAAGAGAAATAATTTTATTAGTTATATTGTCTTTATATTTCTCCAATGTAAAAATTCTTTACATTCAAATTCATTAATTGATTATATTCACTACATTGTCTATTATCTTTTTTTGTGTACTATTTTTTAATTAAATATCAAAGTTATAATACAAAATAATGCTATATATTTATTTACCAACTATTTTATTAATACCATGAAAAAATTTAAAAATATATAATTAATAAAGCTAATTATATTATCTAATTGAGGGATTTATTGACAAAGAGAGTATTAAAATCACACAACAAATTGAAGTGAGATCTGTCTCGCAATGTCCTTGTTTGACAATCAGCAGTTAGCGATTAGCGTTAGCGGATTATATTGCCGAATTTGACCAGCGAATTATATCAAAGGTTGGTAAAAAGATATTTGAAAAAATTAGTTGTTTAGATTAACATGTAAAATGACATAAGGGTATATATATATTTAATAATAATAATAATAATAATAATAATAATAATAATAATAATAATAATAATAATAATAATAATAAAATAATAATAATAATAATAATAATAATAATAATAATAATAATAATAATTGTTTAAAAAAATAAAAAAATATAATTAAGTCAATCATATTAACTATTTGGGAGATTTATTGACAAAAAAGAGTATTCAAATCACGCAACAAATTGAAGTGAGAAACTATCTCGCAATGTCCTTAGTTGGCAATCAACAGTTAGCTCTTCAATATTAATATATATTTAATATTTTATGTCCTAATTTTTATTTGCTCTCCCTTATGTCCCGTATTTGGT
Organism: Ipomoea nil; assembly: GCF_001879475.1. NCBI lineage: Eukaryota > Viridiplantae > Streptophyta > Magnoliopsida > Solanales > Convolvulaceae > Ipomoea > Ipomoea nil. The sequence goes on from NW_017617665.1 coordinate 2,224,191, forward strand.
TTCAACCATACCTATACAATTACTTTATTGACAATTATAATCAATCTTGACTATATTATCTTGCACTTGTAAACTTAGATCGAATTGCCTATTTAAATACGCAAATTTAACATTTAATTATGAACAATTCCAATATAATCTTGCCTTAATATACTTTAAAGTACTTATTTAAAAAAAAAAAAAAAACATTGGGCATTATCTCAATCGCGCAATGCGCGTAAAAAACTAGTATAATAACAAAATCCTAAAATTTTAACTTTTCGCCCAATTCCTAAAAAATCTCTCTTCACAATAAAATATATTGATTTCTACTTTCTCATTCGTACAATAATTATGGGTTAAAGTTGTGCAGTGTCAAAAGTTCGGCAAGGCATAACTTTTGACTCGGTTGTCCGTTTTGGACAAATGTTTTTTTGAAATCGCGTAATTTTTTGAGATCTATCCACCGCAAACTGCCGTAGGCGGTTTGGCCCACCAATTTCTAAAAAAAAAGTGTTTTATTAAATAGTTTCTAAGAAAAAAAATATGAGAACCTTTTGTTTTATTAAGGGAAAATGACACTTTTTCTCCCTGAGTTATATACTTATAGCACTTTTTCCCCCTCAATTATTTAGGTAAGCACATTAGCCCCTTCAATTATTCTAAAAGTGGTTGTTTTCCCCCCCTAATATATTAAATTGACATTTATACCCTTAAAATAAACATTTTATTTATTTTACTTCTCCAACAAATTATTGCGTATACGTAGGGATGACTACGATTCGGTTCGAACTGAATCGGACACTATAGCAATCGAATTAAAAGTTTCCGGTTATGATTCAGATCTAGAACCCAATATTTGGATTTCAATTTATTAAAATTATGAATCAAAAAAATTGGATCCTGAACCGTGAACTGGCGGTTCCAGACCCGATTCGCGATTTTGAACCGTTTTTATTTTAAAATTTTATTTTTATTTTAAAAATAGTCTAAATTCAACAATAAATGTATTTTATTTTTTCAGTTCGGAACATGAACCGTCCGTTCCGGGATTTTAATAAACTCTAAATATCGAGTTTCGGTTCTAAATTGTAATTGGAATATTTCGGTTTGGTTGCTATAGTGTTTATTTGGTTTGAACCAAATTATGGTCATAATTTGTTGGAGAAGAAAAAATAAATAAAATATTTATTTTAAGGGTAAATATGTCCATTTAACATTTTAGGGGGAAAAACAGCCACTTGAATAATTGAGGGGGGAAAAGTGCTATAAGTATATAACTCAGGGGAAAAAGTGCCATTTTCCCTTTTATTAATAAATTTTTAAATTTTTTAATTAAAAAATTGTCCCGTGCATTATTTATTAATCTCTCTTTATAATTGGTCAAATTATTTAATTATGGTAAATTAGGGAATAATTAATGATGGTAATAGAAATCCTAGAAGAATATTAGAATTGAAGAATATTTAATTATTGTTATATTATTATTATTGTGACTCACAGAATACAATACAAGAATATTTAATTATGGTTATGGAATAATATAATATGCATGCCATATTATTATTATTATTATTATTATTATTATTATTATTATTATTATTATTATTATTATTATTATTTTATAATAATAATAATATATTAGTCAAAGAGAAGAGGTTATCATGGCAAGAAAAGAGGGAAGACTACGGGAAGTTACGACTGCACAAATAATATTATATAAAGGCTTCGGGATGCAGACAAAGGGGGTGACGCCAGTCTCAAATATAATCCTCTCTTATACATACTCTTTTGTCAACCATTCCATGGCCATGGCCACCTATGTACCTGTACTACACCTACAACTTAGTGGATTTCGGCTTGGCTTAGCCCAAAAAGGCTCGTGGCAACTTAGTGGATTTCGGCTTGGCTTAGCCCAAAAGGCTCGTGGTTTTCACCGTAATGGTTTCCACGTTAAATATCTTGTGTCATGCATATTTATTTTTTATTTATTGATTCCCTGCAATCTCTTTACATTATTCATATATTTTCTAGGGAGATTATTGATCCGTATAAATACATACCCTGGGTCCAGGGCCGGATTTTAGGCTGTGTAAGCTGGGCTACCGCACAGGGCCCCCAATTTTAGAGGGGCCCCAAATTTTAGAAGTCCAATATTTAATTTTTATCTAGTTAGTTTAGAAATAAAAATAAAAAATTTTCAATTGAATTTAAAAAGTTCCATGAAGAGATGGTAAGAATGTATTTTTATTGTATTTTAACTTTGAAGTCAAAGGTTCGAAACTTGCATGTATTGATTTTAAAAATTGCGATTTTAGTAGGGCCACATTTATTTACCAGAACAGGGCCACCAAAACTTAAAATACGGCCCTGCCTGGGTCGTACACTGGATCAATTTTCTCCATCAATGGTGCTCTTGTTGAGAGTGGCTGTACAAACTCTAGCTTGCTCTCCTTAATCAAACCTATTTCTTTTTCTTTTTTTTTTTTTTTACAAAAACAACACCTCAAGAATGATGAGATTCGTCTCCACCAATCACAGCGATAACTCTTCAGTTACATTAGACCGTCTCATGTTAGCCTTACACACCCCCAAAATGATCTCATCCCCATGTTGGCTTTAGGCAATGATTCAGTAGTAGATGGATGTACGAAGGGCGAAAACCCAAGAACTGCTGCACTATTTATTATCAGTGAAACACAATTCTTCGTTGTCGGGCTACGATGACTCCGTTGCGCTTTCTGTCCCTGAGAATCCAAAAGCCCGATGTTTTTCCAATGCTTTGGTCAGTCTTATCAACGATCACCTTCCACCTCTTATCCTCAGGAAGCCGGAGCAAACCAAAACGTACGGCTCACATATCTATAGCCGGAAGAGCGGCGTTCACGACTGCGCGATTTGTTTGGCGGAATCCGAAGGCGACAACTATGTCCGCACGCTTCCAGTATGTTCACACGCATTCTACGTGGATTGCACTGATGGCTCCGGTCGCATGTGATTTGTTCGTTGTGCCGCGCGAGAATATTCCAGCCAGATTCGTCGTTCGTTCCAGTCTTGGCGGCGAGAATACGACCAAGCTTGGATGGCATGATAATGGAGAGCAGGATATTGGAGCCGTTTCGGCGGAAATTTCGCTAAAATCCGATTTGGCAACAGTCGGGGGATCACGTAGGAACCGTCTCCGATGGAGACGGAACAACAATTCAAAAGGACAAATTCAACGATCCGGATTTTATTGTAAAACGATCGTATTCATTTGAATTCCTAAGGAGCATAGGATCGGAGGAGGCTCTCTTGTTGGACCTGGGTGCCGCTCGATCAGAATATTCTTGATCGCATGTATCTTTTGTTTATTAATCATCATCAACATGATCTGTGAGGGTTACGTAGAACAACCAGTTTCGTTAGAGATTTCAAAAATGAACAGACTATATGCATGGGCATCTTAATTTTACGCAATAAATTCTGAGTGCTAGAACGTATGCTGATATAAAAGGCAATTAATAAAGTAGATGCTACTTGACGAAAGCTTGTGTAGCTGTTGCAGAGGAGCATATATAATAATCCTCATCTTGCATGGCAGTTTTGTTAAAAGATAAGAAGTTGTCAATTGTTGCTTTGAAGTGCTGTATTGAGGGATGTGCCAATCTCTTTAGATGAACCAGATCATTCTATGCCTCTCATCTTTAATTGTCAAGGAGCAGAACACACACCACCATATAGCAATCACCAACCTTGGGACAATTGCAAGGTTTGGGGCCAAAGTGTTCACGGTAGCTCGTACAACTGGTGTTGATTGTAGCATGATAAAACAGTTTGGAGTTAGGTTGAAAAGTCAGTGTAACAACAAAGCACAATGATGATGAGCAGGCCAGGCAGTATATCTGGGAGCATCTATATTCTCACTATTAGTTGGAGATTTCTAATCTGTAACTCCAAACCTGCTGCTTCTATGCCTCCCTACAAAATATGAGATTGGAGGCCATGGAGGAAACAAAAACGTATTTGATGAATTTGGAAGTTAGCAGGGCGAATTTGATTTCTCTTGTGGCTGACAGAGTAGAGAGGCTCTTGGAGATTCACTGGTTTCTGGTTGGTTGACCATTTTGGCCGATAGCCTTTCGGTGTTCTTCCCATTTGCTTGTGGGAGAGGCTGCTTTGCTGGAAACTTGAGACGAACGTAGACATGAACTTCGTAATGGTATGAACAGTTTGCACATATTTGAAGAGTTGCATCCATTCGCTCCTACCACTGGTCATTGCAAATATGATATCTACAATGGCCATAGTTTGGAAAAAGCATGCATGCATTAGCACAGTATGCGTACGTGTGTATATTATATATGTTTCTTAAATAATAAAGTGATATTAATAAGTGGACCACTAAGCAAAGTGGGACACTCTGAATTATTTATTACATCAAAATAAAGTATAAGGATCGATCCATGGTCGTGGTTGTGCGCGCCAGCCCCGACTTTGGTATACTCTAACTGTGATACGAGGTTCGTCCTTGTTCACTACCTGGCTAAAACGTCTTAAGGGCGGTACGAGGTTCGGCCTCGCCTATCGTCGAACGGGCGTACGCAATCTTGACACCCTAGGGGCGGTACGAGGTCCCACCTCGCCTATCGTCGAACGGATGTAACGCAACCTTGATGCCCTAGGGGCGATACGAGGTCCGACCTCGCCTATCGCCGAACGAAAGCTACGGGTTCAAGGCAAAAATAATTTGGCCAAACGGCTAAACACGACAGACAAACATACTTTAATTTGGTGCTCTGCGCACAAACATACAGTCCAGACTACACTGCTAGTTAAGGATGCACTCCGAGTGTTATCATTTTTATTTGGTGAACATCTGTTTTTCTACTTTCTTATACCAAAAAAATACTTGCGGTTAAGAAAGTGGGGGACTCATGATGGAATAATATAATATGCATGCCATATTATTATTATTATTATTATTATTATTATTTTATAATAATAATAATAATAATATATTAGTCAAAGAGAAGATGTTATCATGACAAGCAAAGAGGGAAGACTACGGGAAGTTACAACTGCACAAATAATATTATATAAAAGCTCCGGGATGCAGACAAAGGGGGTCACGCCAGTCTCAAATATAAACCTCTCTTATACATACTCTTTCTGTCAACCATTCCATGGCCATGGCCACCTATGTACCTGTACTACACCTACAACTTAGTGGATTTCGGCTTGGCTTAGCCCAAAAAGGCTCGTGGTTTTCACCGTATTAGTTTCCACGTTAAATATCTTGTGTCCTGCATATTTATTTTTTATTTATTGATTCCCTGCAATCTCTTTACATTATTCATATATTTTATTTTTTATTTATTGATTCCCTGCAATCTCTTTACATTATTCATATATTTTCTAGGGAGATTATTGATGCGTATAAATACATACCCTGGGTCGTCGTACGCTGGATCAATTTTCTCCATCAATGGTTATATTATTATTGTGTGCCTCACGGCCATTATATATTAACAAAACTTGAAAAGAAATTAATAATAATAATAATATAATAATAATAATATCAGTGGTAAAAATAATATCTAAAAGTAATTAAGTGTTAATAATAATAGTAAGAATATTAACGTAAGAATTATAACATAGAATAAATCGTAATAATTAATAACTATAGTCTAGGATTAAATTTGGAATTGTTAGGAAAGATAAGTGACCTCTGATGAAATTAACTCTTTATCGATTTAAATATTCTTAATATATTACAACAATTCCATTCCGTGCATCGCACGGCTGAAAATACTAGTTCTATTAAAAAAAAATGTAGTGATGATAGATAGATGCGTTCCTAAGGTCAAGCTTAGAATTTAGACCAACTAACCCATAAATTCACCACTCACATAGGCAATTTATATCCTACACCACAGCGCGTGTTGCACTATGCGCCCAGATGCAAAACGACGTCGTTTTAATTTTTATTTTTTTTTAAATTTCCCGCCCCAGTGAATGGCAGTAGTTTTTTCTTTAAAAAAAAACCCGCTGTTCAAGAATGTACATAATATTATACTAGAATACACATAATTGTATACATAAATGTACATAATTATATAACAAAATATACATACTCTTTTTAAAAGATAATACACATAATCTAACATAATACATAATAAACATAAACTTTTAACATAATACACATCAACTATTAACATAATACACACAAATTTTCTGATTCGGATGTACATAATTGTATAAAAAATGTACATAACTGTATGAACCAATACACATAATTGTATAAACAAATACATATAACTGTGTGAACAAATACACATAATCCCAGCAACTTCCTACCGCGCCTCCCAAAACGACGTCGTTTTGGGAGGCGCGCGGCGCACAGTGCTATGTGCGCCGTGGTGTAGGGTATAACGATCGACTCACATATTTGTGAGGCAGACGTTTGGGCTTCTAACCTCATTTCATTTTGGTCTTCCTTGTCAATCCACTTTTGGGCTTGCGCATTTTAACATATTTCTCAATCTCATTTTCTTTAATTTGTGAATGTAAGACTTCAATTTCCCAACTCCAATTTCTTCCTCTACCATCTGCCCCCCTGCCCCTGCTCATGATTCACCCTTCTCCTCCATTTTTATCTATGAAAACAAATGAGGTTAAAAAAATAACAGATTTTGCACACAATTAAGTTCAGCGCATCTAAGAAACAAGAAAAAACAAGACTGAATATAATGAATGAGCCATAACTTCTAACCTCACAATTTGCCTTTTCAACATCTTCTATATATTCAGGCCCTGCCCCTTGCCCTTGGATTTTAATCTATGCAAGTAATGCAAAATACACAAAACAAATAATTATTAATAGTAAACTGAGATCATATAAAGAAATTAATAGTAATAGATTTTTTAAAGAATAGAATCTAAATAATTAATTATCAAGAATGAATGGCGTTTTAGCATCTAACCTCAACTCGACCGTACAAATCTTTGATAATCATGAGCTGCTTGGCAGAAGCAACAATGGAAGGGTTACACCCATCCAGCTCAATATGCTTCAACTTGGGACCAACAAAGCTTAATGGGATTTGTTCCAAACAATAACATCTTAGGACTAGACGCTCAAGACATAATAAAGTGTATGCTTCATTACTTTGCAATTGCTTGAGTTTTTTATCCTCAATTAGCAAGAATCTTAATTTACGAAATTCTCCTTCAGCTACTTCCCACACTCTTCCCAATAAGGCATTTTCAAGCTTGAGCACCCTAAGCTCCGGCAACATTCCAATTGCCGTTAAATCTCTTTGAGAAAGTTTAGCCCCACTCAAGTTTAATTTCTTCAATTGTGAAGGAAACATACACCTTTCAGGAAGGGTTACAATCCAGCCAATCGAAATTGAAATTGTTAGCCTTTCAAGCCATTCCAAATAGTCCAAATTATACAAAGTGATGGGATTGCCAGAAGAACTGCCAATGTGACTGGGCACCAAGTCTTCTTTATAAAAAAGTTTCAATTTTCTTATGTTTGGAAAATTGAAATGCACTTCCCTTCCGCAATGAGTTGGGCTCACCAAAGATAATGTTTGCAAATTCGTCATTGTAACCATGCTTGCAGGATCATCTATTGTATACATATCGCCAAGTTCAAGATGCCTCAAGTGTGGTAACTGCCAAATTGTGGATGACAAATGAATTGTAGGAGCTCCAATTTGTGGTTCATCACTGGAAACAATAAGTGTGTGTAAATTCGGGTTATTTGACACTATATTACCTAGCCCCTCAAACCTCTGACTTATAAATAAGTATCTCAAAAAAATTAAATGCCTCGAATGCATTGACACTCTTTGGAGGAATGGAGATGGAACAAAGGCCAAAACTCTTAACAGCTTGAAAGGTACAAAAGTTTTAGGATCATCATCAAAGAAAAAAATGGAGCGAGGTTTGTTTGTACTAAACAACACATAATAGTCAAAACTATGTGTATATAAACTTAACCAACGACTTGAATTTGCAAACTCGCTTAATGACAATGCAGTATGTTGCAGAGTATTTACTGCACAAAAAATACCTACTTTTTGAGCTTCTCCAACACAAAAGCTATGCAAGGCACTATGCATCCTACAAGTCTTAATTTTGCCATCACGACCTTTATTGCATATTAAGAGGAGACTTCTATCAATAAGTTCTTGTAAAAACACATAACCTTGATTTTCTAACTCTTCATGCTCCAATGGCTCCAAAAATCCCTCAGCAATCCACAAACCAATAAGCTTTTTAACTTGGATTTCTTTACGTTTTGGAAAGACTCCAAAATATAAAAAGCAAACTTTTAAATGTTCCGACAATTGATTGTAATGGAAAGTGAGAACATTGTGATCTAGAATTCCCAGTGACTCCATTTCCTTTTTGACCTTCTCCCACTCCTTTAATATGTCATGACATTTAGCCAGACGCTCTGCAACTGCAACAATAGACCATGGTAGTCCATCACATATCTCTACAATATGACTCTTGATTTTCACAAATTCAAGCGCCACCCGGCCTTTAAGAGAAATCATATTATTGCAAAATAGATCCCAACTTTGGTTTTGATCTAGCAAAGTCATGTAATGGGTATACTGATGGTGATAGTAGATAGGGTCGAATCTGAGATTGAAGTTCCCAGTGGTTAGCAGTATGGTACTCCCAGGATCACCGCAACAAACACACCTTTGGATATCATGCAAAGCTCGACTGTCGTGTATGTTATCCAATACAATTAGAAATATTTTGGCACGCAATTGTGTCCTTACCTGCTCTGCAAGTTTATCAGCTGGAATAGCACTTCCTTCTCCAAATTTGTTTTCCACTGCAGGTAAAATTGAACGAAGAAGGAGGCGTAACATTTGGCTCTTGTTGTATTCTTGAGGCATTGTAATCCACCCACGTACATCAAAATAATCTTCAACTTGTCGATCTCCATACACACTTTTAGCTAAAGTAGTTTTTCCAATGCCCATCATCCCAACAATGAAGACCAAAGTTATCTTCTTAATTATTTAAAGGGGGTACGAAGTAGGAGCTGGAGAAGAAGTGATTTAACATTGGCATGAGATTGTTGATTATCTCTTCACGATCATGGTGACGACCCACCATTTTTCCACCCACAAGCTCAGGAAAGCACGGTGAGGATCCATCAAATTTATCATTCTCAAACTCCGAATAAGAACGCTTTAGCCAATGATGAATTGATGGTTGAATTTCATTCTCCTCATCATCCGCTTCATTGCTTACCTTGTCGATAATACTCAACAACTCTGATGCGCTTTCTGCTGCTTCTTGCAAGGCTTGATGGAGTTGCTGGGAAGCTTTTTCCTCATCCTCTTTGTCTTTGGCCAACACAAAGTTGCTTAGCTGTATTTCGATGTTGTCTTCGGCTTTGAGTGCAAAGTCTCTGATTTCGATTTCCAAATCCTTGATTGCAGCAGCAGCCCTGGATTCCTTTAGAAAGGCTTGCAAAGAAGAAATCATTTGCAAGAAAGAATGGATTATTGGTTCTTGATGATGAAGAGGGATCCTTGGGAAGGGTTGTAGAAACTCAAGCTTGATTGTTGCAATCAGAGAAGCTAAAGCAACACAATCCATCTCTTTCCCTAGTCTCACTCAATATTTGTCTGTTTGTTTGTATCAGAAATGTGAATGCTAGTAGCCTAGCTAAGAGGTTTGATGATAATAATTATTCGTGGACGGGGAGGGGTATTCCCCGTTCCCGTCCTCAACGGGGAATTAAATACATTTTCGTTCCTATCCCCGTCCCGTCTCTTGAATATCTAGACATGGAAATGCTCATGCTAAGGCGAGCAGGTACTGATGCTAGTCAATTTCAGAATTTAAGATTTTATTCTAAGAAGGGCCCTTGTATTGATAAATTCCTTAAAAGGTTTTTATAACAAGCTTGCTGCTACTATGATTGAATCTAACCTAAAGACGCCGGAGGGCTCCAATGTTGCTAAATATCATGAGTCGGTGTTTGACTTGTTGGAAAAAAATTAAATAAGCCTTGTACCGATTTAGCGGAGGCTAGAAAATTACAAAAAGCGATTGAACGTCTTACTATGGCATATGATAAGCTGAAAACCCTCTACTCGGCAGCCCAGAAGTTATTTTTATGTTAATTGATGGTACTCAGGACAAGGTTGTAAAAATTGTTAGGCGTAAAAATTATTTTTTTAAAAAAATTAGTTAAATCCCGCCTAGACGACCGCTTAGGCCGCCTAGACCTACTCGGCGCCTAGGCGGCCGACCGCCTAGAACGGCTAGGGAGTTTCTTAAGGCTAGTAAGGGCCTTTTTAAAGTGGATTGGGAATTGAGGATCCTGTAGGAGACGGAGTAAATTGCCATCTCTAATTGGCCACACCTTTTGGAGCCATGAAACCAATCTTTAACTTTAGGTTAGAATGTCAAAGATTCGACTTCCCACCTTTTAAGTTGTATCTAAAATAAATTTTAAATAATATATCACCAAAGAAAAGTAAAATGATTGAATTTTTTAATTTATTTTTTGGTAGTGAGAAAATTCTCAATCACTATTTAAGGGTATGCATGGAGTAAATTTCACTCTTATATAAATAAAAAAAAATTATACAAGAAAAATTAATTACACTAAAAAAATAATGTGTGACGGACTCAATCAAAATTTTTACAAGAAAAATTATATTTTAAATTCAATTAATGAATGCATGGTGATTATTCCATTCATTTTGGTCTCGGGTTTCTATTGAACCAATCAAAATATCAAGAGAGCCATCATTTACTATACGGGAGAGATATTTCAATTTTATTTATTATTTTCAATATATTGTGGATTTGTGGCCACACATTACAATCTTATCTCTATTCACATATATATTTGGTACGACCGAATACAACAATGGATTCAATGCTATGCCCTGGCCTGGCATGCATTATTTATCCTCATGGTGACCCTACACGTCAATGATCTGGCGTGCATTATTGACCTTCCAAAATAAAGTCACTATAGATCACTGTTCATGGCAGGGGATGATAAAGCTTAATTGTATTATTCCTTTTATATTTATTGTATTATTTACTCTTCATATTGTTGCAGTAGCTCTCCTTCAAAATATTTCTTTTTAATTAGCTTGATTCCCACCTTTTTCTCTTCTACTGTAACTTTATTACTGGACTATAAATAGTCAGTACTTATTAATATATATGATTTTCTCATCTTCACATGGTATCAAAAGCTAGCATTTACTCCAACGAGAATTAATTTTATTTCTACTCCGATCCACTTCCAATGGCAATCACAGCTGAAACACAACTAGTTTATCTTACTGCTACCAACCATCTCCCGATCCGTCTAAATGCTACCAACTTTCCAGTTTGGCGTCGTCAAGTTCACTCCACGCTGGTTGGTCTTAGCCTACTCGGCTATATTGACGGAACCGTCACTGTACCTGCTGCATTTCTAGATGCAGCACGGACAACTGCAAATCCTGCTCATCAAATATGGTACCGTCAAGATCAGATTATTGTTAGCGCTCTCTTAGGGAGCTGCACCGAGTTGATTCAACTGGTGACCTCTTCTGCTCCAACCGCGGCTACAGCCTGGGATCGGCTCACAAAGAGCTATGCAAACTCATCAAAAGGGCGCATCATTTCGCTCAAAGCTAAGCTAGCACATAATCCAAAAGACAGCAAGTTGAGAATTATTTTGGTCATAACATTGTATCTATTTTTTCGGACAATGGCGGTGAATTTTTAAAGCTTGTTCCAATATTTAATGAATGTGGTATCTCACATTTTACCACTCCACCTCACACCCCGGTGCATAATGGCACGGCTGAGCATCGTCACCAACACATTTTCGAGACCGCTTTGTCATTGCTTCATTGTGCTTCTCTTCCAAACACTTATTGGTCTTATGCAGTACAAATAGCCGTTTTTCTCATCAACCGTTTGCCGACTCCTATTTTAGGCCACAAATCCCCATTCGAGTGTCTTTTTCGCAGGTTGCCGAATTATAAATGGTTGAAGGCGTTTGGTTGCCTCTGCTTCCCCTGGTTGCGCCCTTATGCTAAAACTAAATTACACCGGAAGTCCACCCCATGCATTTTTCTTGGTTATTCCACCTCTCAGTCTGGTTATAAATGTTTGGATATAGCCACTATGTTTCCAGACATGTGAAATTTGTTGAACATGAATTTCCATTAAATAAAAATATTTTTCAGGTTCAACCCTCTGAAGCGGTCACAACTCTTCCCTCATATATACTTGCCATCCCATCTACTCTGCCCTCTGTCAACCCAACTCCATCAACTACAATTCCATTATTACCTACCTCAAAAGATTGTTACCTACCTCACAAACACAATCTTTTGAATCCCCTAGTGTGAGTAACAACCCAATACCTATTCCTGCTGCAACTCATCCTGCTTCATCGCCAACTCTAGAATCTTCGTCTGGTTCGGTTCCTAGTCAACACAGTAGTCCACCGCATGAGTCATTAAATCTTAATCCTGTCCCTACTTGTCCTACACGTGTCCGCCGTTTGAATCCCAAGTATTACAATTACAAGTTCGTAAATTGTACCACATCTCATCCTTTGCTTTCTTGTCTTGAACCATCAACTGTCACTCAAGCTCCACGTGATCCTTTGTGGCATAAAGCTACAAATGAAGAACATCCGGCCTTGTTAAAAAACCATACATGGGATTTGGTTCCTTATAGTGGACAGAAAACAATAGGCTGCAAATGGGTGTTTCGTCTTAAAAGGAAATCTGATGGTTCGGTTGAGCGCTACAAAGCGCGTTTGGTTGCAAAGGGATTTTTGCAGGAGTTGGGCCGGGACTATTTTGAGACTTTTAATCTTGTTATGAAGCCTGTTACTATTAGAATTGTGCTCACAATAGCTTTGAGTCATCGTTGGGTGTTACGTCAATTAGATGTAAACAATGCATTTTTACATGGTACATTATATGAGGATGTTTACATGGATCAACCGCCCGGCTATCATGATCATCAGTTGCCTACTCATGTCTGTAAGTTACGAAAGGCCTTATATGGTCTTAAGCAGGCTCCCTGGGCTTGGTATTTAGAGTTATCTGCCTTTTTGGTGAGCACTAGCTTTAACAAGTCTGTAGCCGACACCTTTTTGTTTATTTATAATTCAACAGCTGTACTGTTGTGGCATATTTCTTGGTATATGTTGACGATATTATTCTTACCGGAAATAACACAGACTTTCTTGACTCCTTTGTAATTGCTTTGGCTAATCGGTTTTCTATTGAGGATCTTGGTTATCTTCACCACTTTTTGGGAGTTGAAGTCATTCCAACGCCCACTAGATTATTTTTGTCTCAGGCCTGTTACTTGACTAATATTCTAAAGCAGTTTAAAATGGATGGCGCTAAAGTTATCTGTACTCCAATGGCTATAGATGCCAAGCTTCCACCAGTTGATCTTGCACAAGTGGTTGACGCAACGGGATTTCGACGTTTGATTGAGTTGCTACAATATTTGTCAGTTACTAGACCAGATGTGACATTTGTAATTAACAAGTTGTCCCAGTATATGCATGTGCCAGGAGAGTGTCATTGGAAAGCTGGCAAGAGAGTACTACGGTACTTAAAAGGGTCTCTTCTTCATGTGTTGTTCCTTCGGTACGATTCTCCGCTTACTGTTATTGCTTTTTCAGATTCTGATTGTGGTAGTCTCCAGGATGGGGGCCGCTCGACTACGGCTTATGTTGTCTATTGTGGTACGAATATTAGACTTTTTAAGTTGCTTAGATGAAGAGAACTGGTCAAGAAGACATCTTTTAGGAGTGTCTGAATCTTCAGATTCAGTCATCTTGGCAGTCTTTTGAGTGGCAGTCACTTTACTACTCACTTCATCTCTTTTGGATCCATCCTGAAAAGTCAAGAAACATTGAATATAGAAAATTAGAACTTAAAAAATCTAGAATTTGCATAATAAAATATGATTTTGTTAGGTCAATTCATTAATGTAATTGTGCCACTACCTCATCAGAGTCTTCATTTTCTTCATCATCCTCTTCAATCATCCTGCTTATGAGGTCCTTGTCCTGGTTATCATTTAGCTTAGAGCAATAGGCAGCAACTAAATCTTCGTCCCTTAGTACTCGCATGACATTAAAAGCTGATGTAGGGACACACCTTTCATCCTTTTTCATTGCAACTTTGAATATCATTTTCATGCCAATGAGGCACTCCAATTCTGGAGGTATACCACACTTTACCGTGCAAATACCAATTTTGGTCCTACGAGTATTAGCAAAATAACAGTTTTGGTCCACATGTTTAATTCCTACCAATTTTCATCCACGACTATTGTTTTAGTACCAATTTTCATCCATAACTATTGTTATAGTGTCAAAATTCATCACGCTGGTCACCTATTCGTTTAAGACATGCCGAAATATGAAATTATTAAGGGTAGTTTCGTGCTTTTCAAATTAGGATCTCTATTTGAGCATGAATAAAGGGATTTAAGCCCTAAGATCTATCCCAATTCGTAATTTTTTCCATCAAATTAAGGTAGGATGAGGAGGAGAACTGCGAACTGAGATCGATCTTAGGGCTTAAATTAATTTATTTATGCTGCGCTCAAATTGGAATCTTAAGTTGAAAAGGACAAAAATGCCCTTAAAATTTTAGATTTCGGGATGTCTTAAATAAATGGGTGGCCGACGTGATGAATTTTGGTACTAAAATAATAATTGTGGATTAAAATTGGTACTAAAACAATAGTCGTTGATGAAAATTTGTAGAAATTAAACATGTGAACCAAAACTGTCATTTTACTAATACTCGTGGGACCAAAATTGGTATTTGCTCACACTTTACCTATAAATATATTAGGAAACACATTATGTTGTTATACATATATTACCTAAACCGAGACATATATTTTGTAGTTTACAATGGTGAAATTAAACTTACTTTACCTGTTCATACTTGTCAAAGAGCAAGCTGGCTGGTACATCCACCAATTCTGAGCACTCCCTATCCCAAATTAAGAAGGGAGCACCTGTCGTTGCATCCAGCACCCTAACTGTAAGCTAATGCCTTATTTTTCCTTTTTGAAACTTTTTATGACACTTAGTACACAAAAGCAATCCATCATCATCAGTTTTTAACTTCTTGTTACATCCGATAGCCACACATGAAGTGTAATACCAATGTCCTGAGCCCTCTATACCAAGAATTTCAGCAGGTACATACCATTCACCTTCCTGCATTTTTTAGTATAAAAAGAATATATAGTAAGTGAAGTCACTGATTTTTCTAATTTGAGTAAAAAATTGATTTCCTACATTTATTTTTGTGAATATTAAATTTGTGACTCACCTTTTGTTGCATTAAGAGTTTAGCTAGGGTAGTTACAACCACAGAACCATCCCTAAAATTCCTTAGGCCAGTATACTGTGATAGGATAGTGGTAATAGTACGCACCTTTGCAGAGTCAGTCTAAGTGAAAAAAAAAAAAAAAACAGTAGTAGAAACAATAATACGATGCAAATTATAGCACAGAAAAGTATAATAAATAGACATACTTAGATATGAAATAAAAAAACTCATCAGAATTGTGGTTTATCCATAGTTTGGTGGCATCGTAGAAACTAGTGATCCTTACTTCATCTAAGGGTGTGTTTGAAAACCTGGAAAATGAGTTCTGGAAATCATTTTCCAAGTTTCAATTGTTTGGATGTGCCTGGAAAATCAAGTCAACGGAAATCATTTTCCGTTGACTTTGGAAAATAGGCTTGTTTTGCAGGAAAATGACTTCCCTTTTTTTTGGGAGAAGTCATTTTCCAACTTTTACACCAACATCACACCACCACCAACATCATCAACACCATACCACCACCACCTCACTACCACCATCACCACCACTACTGGCGCCGCCACCACCACTATACCACCGCAACCATCGCCACCACACCACCACCATCATACCACCACCACTACCACCACCAACACCGCAACCACTACCACCACCAACACCATCAACACCATACCACCACCACCACCATACCACTGCAACCATCGTCGTCGCCGCCACAACCACTATACCACCGCAACCATCGCCACCACACCACCACCATCACACCACCACCACTACCACCACCAACACCGCAACCACTACCACCACCAACACCATCAACACCATACCACCACCACCACCATACCACTGCAACCATCGTCATCACCGCCACAACCACCAAACCACCGCCACCACAGCACCACCATACCACCGCAACCACCGGCGCCGCCACCACCACCACCATACCACCGCAACCACCGCCGCCGCCACCACCACCACCATACCACCGCAACAACTATCGCCGCCGCCACCACCACCATCACACTACCACCACTACCGCCGCCGTCACCACCACGACCATACCACCGCCACCGCCACCACCATACCACCGCAACCACCGTCGCCGCCACCACCACCACCACCATACCACCGCAACCACCGCCGCCGCCACCACCACCACCACTGCCACCACTGCCACCACCGTCATACCACCACCAATTATTATTATTATTATTATTATTATTATTATTATTATTGTTATTATTATTATATAACGAATAATACCACTACACCACCACCACCACCATAATATTTGTTTTTATATATTATTAGTTATTTTTATTATATTTAAAATTATTATTATATTATTATACATGTTGTAATATTCTAAATAAAATGATTAAAATATTTAATTATATAATTCTACTCATTTTCCAGAAAATGAACCAAACACACAAAAACAGTTTTCCAGAATGCAACCAAACACTGGAAAGGAAAATATTTTCCGGAAAATGACTCATTTTCCAGAAAACATTTTTCAGCTTTCCAAACGGACCCTAAAAAGAAGCATTGGATTAGCAGGTCATTACAAGATGTAATGTAAATCAAATTAAACTACATATCATTTACATCTTAGCCCTGCATAATTGAATGACAACAATGATTGGTTCTTGAATATTTGCATTATAGAATTGATGAATGGCAGCCACATGTTCATCCCACACAGTACACTTTAATCTGTTGTCACTATATATAAAATATAAAGTTAGTACTTAAAAAAAAAAACAGTGGATGGATATATTAAGACAAACTTACTTTTTGTCAGCTATTAAGAAATCAATTAGAGTGGAGGCTTTTCCACCAATGATCTTTTGTAGTGGAGAGTAGATTTCCACAATCCTTCCCATAACATCTTTAGCCAAAAAAAAAAAAAAAAAAAAAAAAAAACTAGATTAATCAAAAATCCTATAAAGTTTTATTCTAAGAAAACATTTTCAGATTTACTTACCAAAAAGCTCATTGTCATTGACTTCTTCAGGATTCATTAAAGACTCAAAAGACCTTAGTCGAAACATAAAACTAGGAAATTGTTTCTTTGGATTTTCTTTTACAAAAGTGTTGTAATTATATTGAGCTTGATGAGGTACTTGTGTGAAGTGGTTTTATAGGTATAGTAGTTAGTGCCCATAAGAAAATTCTTCACCGAGTAAACCTTTCCTTCTTCAAAAATAGCCTGATATTTCTCCACATCTTCTTTAGAGATATTGGCATGTATATAGGTTCCCTACAGTTTATGAAAGTAAAATTAGACCTGATTTTTTAACATCCAAAAACAGTCAGAATGTAAACAATTTTAGAACTTATTTTTACCTCTGAATCATGGAATATACATTCCTTGTCCTCCCCGCACTTCTGGTAATTCATACGTACGAACTGTGAACTGATGGCCTGGACTGAGACATATTGTGAAGGCATTTTTGGTTTATTTCTGGCAGAATATCACGTATAGGATGGAATAAGCTGAAGGTGAAATAGTTTATTTCAATCTACCTCTTTATATGGAGGTAGAATCTGATCAGGACTGATCCTAGAGAAACGAAGAGTCCTCATTGGAACAATAAGATTAATGATTATGTTCTTTGAATTTCAAATCATTTATTTAAAATTTTTATTGAGTCCTCATCAGATTATGTAATACTTATAACTGTTTGTAATCAGTTTGTAATTCCTAATAGATATAGATAGATATAGATATATACTTAATTACGCTGCCCACGTTCTACAAGAATGTTATAATAACGCGTGGGTGCCATATTTATTGCTCGGTAGTTTCAATAGCCGTCTAAAAACATGATTAAATAGCATAGAAATACAAAATACAAAATCTGAACTTAAAAAACATGGTAGTGAAGCGACACAGTTTCACTTGGGCTGGAAAATGCAAAGCAAAAATTGTTGGTTAGTTGTGGGAGATTACGCTCTTTGGCCATTTAGCTCCTAATCGGTGAATACAATTGCAAGCAGCACAAAACAAAAAAAGTAGAGACAATATAAGAGACAAGGTAAATGGAAGAGTTTTATTAATCTTGCATTCAAACATCAACTTTACAAGAAGGTATAAGCACATATATATAATGTACAATTGTAACGGAAACCATAAGTGTAGTCATAAACCTCTGACCGTTACAAGTGCTATAAACACTATAATAATGTCCACTTAATATTATTTACAACACTCCCCCTTGGACATTATTTGGCCACGACCTTGCCTCGTTAAAAACTTGCTAGGAAAATCCTGTGGGAAAAAAACCTAAACAAGAAAAGAATACAAGGTATACCGATAGTATATTCAAATACATTCATGTCTCGTTAAAAACTTCACTAGGAAAACCACGTCGAAAAAACCTAGTTGAAGAAAAGAGTACATGATATTTGCAGAATCATATATGGTACGTGATGGGGTGAGGACCCCGGCCCAAGAAGGCGGGCCCCAGAGAAGAGGCCCAGAATGGAGAAGAGTCCAGAACGGTAGGTAGCGGCCCAGAAAGTGAGAATATGGGTCAGTAGTAAGGCCCACCAGAGGCCTGGGCCTAGTCCAAGAGTCGGCCCAGGCCCAGGTTGAAGAGAAGGCTCGGCTTAGAGCCGTTGAGGAGCATTCATCACAGCATTCAATGAGCTCGACCAAGCGAACCGTTAGGGAAGCCCAAGGAGCCGTTGGCCGACCCGGTAACGGCACCCAACGACCCTAAAGTGTAAATTAGCCTTAAAAGCAGCCTTCAATGTACATTGACTCGGCTGAAGGAGGGCCTACTATATAAAGGCTCATCCACCCTTGTAAACCAGGCGAGTCCATGCCTAGAGAATAAAGACACACGATTCACTACCACTGTTTATTTCACTCTATTTTCAGTAGCTTTATTGAAAGGTGTATCCACCAACCAAGGTTGTGTTGGACATCCCTGGGCCCAAAAACCCTAAAACCAACACTGGCGCCGTCCGTGGGGATCGAAACAAAGAGCCGCGTGCTTTTCTGAGCAGGCGAGTGCACGAGACAAACGAGGATATCGCAGAGAGATAAGAGCTTCGCAGCATGTCGGAGGGACGAAGCCAGGCGAATAACCGCAATAATGCTCCAGAAGTCGACCTGAGAGAGCAGTTGAATCAGCGAAACGCCCAAAGTCAAGAGAATGAGTCGGCACCCTTGAACCGGCCGCCATCCATGATGTCGTTCACTCCCGAACAAATCCGAGCTCTCGGGCGGGCTATCGCTGCAGAAAACCGGGGAAGGGGAGGGCAGTCGGCTTCACGACCGCCGCCCTGCAATCAGCAATCGCCCCAAAGATCCAGGGAAGGCAGGCAAGGAGATCGACGAGCAGAGAGTGTACCGGTACGATTAGTCCATTCCAGGCTCGGTCCAAACACCGCACGCCGATCCGCGAGAGAACGACTAGGAGAGAGAGAGCCCAGTCGCGTACCGGTGGGACCACAAAATCGAGAGGCTGCCCGAGAGAGAGCTCGTAATAGAAGAACTAGGACTCGGGCGCGATGGTCCGAGCAACCAACAGGCCGAATCAGAGGCTGGCGAAAGCACGAAATCCACCGGGAACCACACGCAAAATGACGAGGATGTGGCTCAACTGGCTCGAGAGGTGCGAAATCTGAAGGAGCAAATGGAAGGAAGGACCAAATCCCCTGGGTGAACGTTGCTCACCGCCTTGCCTTTTTCCTCTGAGATCATGTCTTACAAAGTACCCAGCGCAAAGATGGTTAGTGGGGGTCCGAGACCCTGTCATGTGTCGCGCTTTCCTGCCGACACTAAAAGGACCGGCCAAAGATGGTTAGTGGCTCTGCCCCCAAGATCGATACGCAATTTTGAAGAGCTGGCCGACCGCTTCATGAGTCACTACGCGGCCAACATCAAGCCACAAAAGGATCTGACTCACCTGGGGGACGTCCATCAAGAGGAGGGCGAATCCCTTAAAACCTACTTGGCCCGGTGGCAAAAGGAGATCCAGTCTATCGAGGAGGTTAAGGACCAGACTGCCCTCACCTTCTTCATCGAATCTTTACGATCCGGGCAACTGTATCGTGATCTATGTGATAACTGATCGGCCACCTACGCAAAAACCATACATATGGCTAATAAGTGAGCTAACACGGAGTAGGCTATGAAGCACAAGCGACAGCGCGAGGTCGGAGGATCCGCCAGCGGAAAGAGAACCCGCATAGAGACCAAGGAGAGACGCCCGGAAGCGATCAGGCGGCCTGAAGCTAGGCGCCCCTACGACAGGCCCATCATCCATCCCTATAGGCCGACTCCTCAACATCCGGTGCACGAGGTACAAGCAGTCGCACCTCCTTCGCCTTCCCCGACTGAGGAGTGTGCAGCGAACGAAGAGCCGGGTAAGATATCTAAATACTGTCGTTACCACAAATCCTACACTCACAACATGGAAGAATGCTACTACCTGAAGAAAATCATGGAGGGAATCATTCAGCAAGGAACCCCGCCTCCTAACAAGTGGCGGAGAAGGTCGGCGGCCCGGGAAGACGGCGACCCCGCAGTGGCAGCTGAAAACAGTCGCGGCAAGCAGCCTGCGACCGAGGAAGACGAGGCCCAATGACGACAGAAACCGGTTATTAACATGATAATCGGCAGACCAGAAGGAGGCGACTCGGCAAACACTAGAAAAGCTTGGGCCCGACAGTTGTATGTAGGGATAGTGTACGGGCGAGAAGAAGGTTCAAAGAAAACTTGCCGAGAGCCCATTACGTTCACTGACAAGGATCTGCCTACAGGAGATACGCCGCACGCGATGCCCTAGTCATCGCAATGGATGTGAATGGGGTGGTCGTTCAACGGATCCTGGTGGATACCGAGAGTAGTGTCAACGTGCTATACCTTGAGACCTTCACCAAAATGGGACTAACCCGAGAGCAATTGAATCCTTTCAAAACACCACTCGCCGGCTTCACAAGCGACTCGGTGGAAGCAGAAGGATCCATCACTCTACCGGTAGAAATCGGCAGCTATCCCGACGTACAGAAGCTAGACATGAAATTCATTGTGGTCGATGTGACCTGTTCACATAACGCCATACTCGGACGGCCAGGCCTAGAGGATTTGGGAGCATTGATATCCACCGAGCACCTCTGCTTAAAGTTCCGCACGTCGAGTGGGATAGGTACGGTTCGCTGCGACAGGATAGTTGCCCGCGATTGCTATCTGCAAGCCTGCAGAGGCATGGGTAAACGTGAGATGCAGGTCCATGAGATCACAGAAAGACCTCTGAAGAAAGTAATGATACCCCGCCCGGAGCCGGCCGTGGAGTTAGAAGAGATCGAGATCGACCCCAGACGACCAGAAAGGCGGGTCCAGATTGGCATCGGCCTCCCGGAGGAGATACGGGAGGGAGTCATAAAAGTACTTCGAGAGAATCGGTTGGTCTTCGCTTGGGGGCCAGAGGATATGCCGGGAGTCGACGGATCTATCATTGCTCACCGACTCGCCGTAGACCCCGACCACCGACCGGTCGTACAGAAGAAGCGTTACTTGGCTAACGATAGGAGGGAGTTTGTGAAAAAGGAGGTAAACACACTGCTAGCTGCGGGTCATATCCGAGAAGTCAAATACCCAGAATGGTTGGCGAACGTGGTACTTGTACCGAAACCCCCTGTCTGGCGAATGTGCGTGGATTATACCGACCTCAACAAGGCCTGTCCGAAGGATCCATTTCCATTACCCTGGATCGATCAACTAGTCGACGAGACAGCGGGGTCGGCTTTGCTGAGTTTTATGGATGCTTTCAGGGGGTATCATCAGATCTTCATGTATCAAGCAGACGAGGAGAAGACCGCGTTCTTAACGCCGGATGGGGTGTATTGTTACCGAGTCATGCCCTTCGGGCTCAAAAACGCGGGGGCTACGTACACTCGGATGGTCGCCCGACTGTTCCAAGATCTACTAGGAAAATCCATGGCGGCCTACGTGGACGACATGCTGGTTAAAAGCCGAGAAGAAACCAACCATGCGGAGGATCTGGCCGACTGCTTCTAGGTAATGCTTAAGTACAACCTCCGACTTAACCCAAAAAGTGTGCCTTCGCAGTGCAAAGTGGGAAATTCTTAGGATATATGGTGACCAAGAGGGGCATCGAGCCCAACCCTGAGAAAGTACAGGCCATTATAGACATGCAGCCTCCCAGCACCGTTAAGGACTTGTAGCGGCTGACTGGTTGACTGGCTGCCCTCAGTCACTTCTTGAGCAAAGCCGTTCTTCGAAGCCATGAAGAAGAAAGAGGGTTTTGTGTGGACGGCCGAGTGCCAGCAGTCATTCGAAGAGCTAAAGAGATATCTTTCTACACCGTCGGTGCTGTCCACCCCTCAGGTCGGAGAGCCATTGTTCTTATACTTGGCAGCCTCCTTTAGGGCGGTGAGCTCGATACTCGTCCGAGAAGAAAAGCGTGCCCAGCACCCGGTATACTACGTAAGTCGTTCTCTGAAAGCCGTTGAGGCACGGTACACACCCTTAGAGAAGATTGTTTATGCCTTGATGACCACTGTGCGTAAACTGGCACATTACTTTCAAGCCCATACCGTTCGGGTCTTGACTGATCAACCCCTGGGAAACGTATTGCGAAATCCCACGTCATCTGGACGGCTTGTGAAATGGGCAGTAGAGTTAACTCAGTATGGAATCGAGTACCAGCCTCGCCCATCTATGAAGGGGCAGGCCCTAACCGATTTCTTGGTCGAATGCACCACCAGGGAAGGCGACGAAGGGGACACCACAGAAGATAATTTGGGCGAATGGTGGGAGATGCATGCAGAATGAGCAGCCAGTCGTCAACATTGTGGCGGCAGATTCATGTTAATTACACCAGAGGGATTCCGGCTTTACTACGCTTTAAGCTACTTGTTCCCAACGTCTAACAACGAGGCCGAGTATGAAGCCGTGCTGGGTGGCCTACGACTCCCCAAGACACTGGGAGTAGGACGCCTGCAGATCAAGATCGACTCTCGTCTGGTGGTCGGACAGATATCCGGGACATGCGAAGCCAAGAACGCTCGGATGGCCCAGTATAAAGAAAAAGTGCTGGAATTGCTAAAAGGATTTGAAATGTACGAGATAGAGTACATTTCGCGAGCGGATAATACAGAAGTCGACATACTATCCAAAATCGCCCTAGAGGGTGTGCCGGATCACCTCGTCAGGATATGTCAAAAAGAAGAACTAGTTCGATCCAGCATAGAAGAAACGACCCTAGAGATTCAGCAGGTAGTAGTCGAGGAATGGGATCGGGAGAAGAATCCTGAGATGTTCTGGATCGAAGACATCCGGCGGTATAAAGAAAAGGGGGAGTTGCCGGAAGATCCGGGAGCCGCCGCCAGAGTCCGCCGCAAGGCCCCGTCGTTCGAGATTATCGACGGACAGTTGTACAAACGATCATTCGGAGGTCGCCTCCTCAGATGTCTACTCAGGCCCGAGGCGGAGAAGATAATGGACGAGGCCCACCGCGGAATCTGCGCTGCCCACCAAGGTGCCCACACTCTCGCCCAAAAGTTAGTTGTCCAAGGATATTATTGGCCCACCATGATGAGAGACTGCATCGAATGGATAGCCAAGTGCGTGGTTTGTCAAGCATTCGCCGGAAAAGATACTCGGCCCGCCACTTTCTATACGCCAGTCACCACGGCCATCCCGTTTGCAAAATGGGGGATCAACTTGCTGGGCCCACTGCCAGTCGCCCCTGGACATCTGAAATTCTGTGTTGTAGCCATCGACTACTTCACTAAATGGGTCAAGGCCGAACCGCTAGCCACCATTACCGAGTACTAGTGTCGACGTTTCCTATGGAAGAAGGTGATTTGCCGCTTCGGATTGCCTGAGCATATAGTTAGTGATAACGGCCGACAGTTCGACTGTCAGCCCTTCACCGACTTCTGTCGTCGACACAGTATACATCACACCAAGGTGTCCGTCGCTTACCCTCAAGCCAACGGGCAAGTCGAGAATGTGAACCGAACGATAGTGGACGGAATTCGGAGGAAGTTAGAAGACATTAGAGGGAACTGGGCGGACGAGCTCGATCGGGTTCTATGGGCATATCGAACCACACAGAGACGAGCCACTGGTGAAAGCCCGTTTTCTCTTGCGTATGGCTTCGAAGCAAAAGTTCCAATAGAAGTTGTTGAGCCCACCCACCGAGTCCACAATTATTCGGATGAAGGGAATGAAGAAAACCTCAAGATCGAGAAGAACGTCTTGGAGGAACGAAGGGAGGCCGCCTATGCCCGAATGGTGGAATATCAACAGGCCGTAAAAAGATATCGGGATCGGAGGATTCGCCCGCGGACCTTTCAAGTCGGCGACCTCGTGCTACGAGACCGACAGGCAAGCCAGCCCACGGAAGGGGGAAAGTTCGTAGTTAAGTGGGAATGACCTTATCGCATTGCTGCAGTGGTCCAAGCCGGCACATACAAACTGGAAACGCTGGAAGGGAAGCTCGTTGACCGAATCTGGAATGTGATCCACTTGAAGAAATTTTATCAGTGAGTTTGAAGCCTTAAAAGGTTAGCCTATGTACCCCCTTGAAGTTTAATCATGAATAAGAAGCGCTATCATTCTTCACATCTCGGTAGCAGTGTCAGGAAAAAGAGAAAAGGAAACAAGGGCCCAGACCCTTAGTCGTTTCCAAGAAAAAGCCACAAGGAGTCGCCTCGACTGAGGGACTCGGCGAGGAAAAGAGAAAAGGAAACAAGGGCCCAGACCCTTAGTCGTTTCCAAGAAAAAGCCATAAGGAGTCGCCTCGACTGAGGGACTCGGTGAGAAAAGGAGAAAAGGAAACAAGGGCCCAGACCCTTAGTCATTTTCAAGAAAAAGCCATAAGGAGTCGCCTCGACTGAGGGACTCAGCGAGAAAAAGAGAAAAGGAAACAAGGGCCCAGACCCTTAGTCGTTTCCAAGAAAAAGCCATAAGGAGTCGCCTCAACTGAGGGACTCAGCGAGAAAAAGAGAAAAGGAAACAAGGGCCCAGACCCTTAGTCGTTTCCAAGAAAAAGCCATAAGGAGTCGCCTCGACTGAGGGACTCGGCGAGAAAAAGAGAAAAGGAAACAAGGGCCCAGACCCTTAGTCATTTCCAAGAAAAAGCCATAAGGAGTCGCCTTGAATGAGGGACTCGGCGAGAAAAAGAGAAAAGGAAACAAGGGCCCAAACCCTTAGTCGTTTCCAAGGAAAAGCCATAAGGAGTCGCCTCGACTGAGGGACTCGGCGAGAAAAAGAGAAAAGGAAACAAGGGTCCAGACCCTTAGTCGTTTCCAAGGAAAAGCCATAAGGAGTCGCCTCGACTGAGGGACTCGGCGAGAAAAGGAGAAAAGGAAACAAGGGCCCAAACCCTTAGTCGTTTCCAAGGAAAGTCATAAGGAGTCGCCTCGACTGACGGGCTCGGCGAGGAAAAAGGGAGGGATTCAAACCCTTAGAAGCTTCCAAAGCCAGGCTAAGAAAGAGTCGCCTCGACTAAGGGACTCGGCGAGAAGAGATAGAAGGGCTCAAATCCTTGGATATGTTTTTCATGGTGAAACCAGGAAGAGCCGGCGAATGGGGAAAGTTAAAACGATTGTAATAAGAAAAAGAAGTATGGAAAAGAAACTTCATTAATTCGAAAAAAGCCTGAGACGGAGGCCAACCCTTACAAAAGAAGAATTATTAAAAAAGCCCTAGACTATTGGGGAGGGGGCGGCAACGTCAAGTTCTTCGACTCGGTCTTCCGCCGATGTTCCAGCTGGAAGAGCAAGTGAAGGATCTTCTATCAGGGGATAGGGGTGAGCATCGGTCGGTTACGGTCAATAACCGACCGATAACCGAATAACCGAGTATATTTTTTAACTCCCTATAACCGACCGTAACCGACCGACTATATACCTATAACCGAAAAACCGTGAACTAACTCTAAATTTTACTGAATATTAAAAATAAAAATAATAAAACATACATCATTATCAAAGTATTTAATACTTAAACAACTGCCAAGTGCCCAAGTTCATAATTCATACTTCCAAATAAATACTAAGCATACATTCATCACTGCCAACTACCAAGTTCTTAGTTCTTAAAAGTTAGAATCATAGACTCATAGTTCATAATCATACCAACACTGCCAAATCTGCATAGCCAAAGTCCAAAGACCCAAAGTTGCATACAAATTCAAAAAGAAAAAAAAAAAAAACCAAGTTCCAACACTGCCAAAGGCTCAAAGTGCCAATCCCAAAGTGCCAATCTTCATCAAGACCTGCTTACTTGCATCCAAAAGGTAACCAAAAGTTAATATATGATATATGAATATTATAATTAATACATAATAAATAAACATAAACATACAGTATTAACTTACATAGTCAATTATATTCTTCTTGCATCTTGTTTTTCTAATCAATCACAGGATCCAACCTCATCTTTGACATATCTAAATCATATGAAAATACAAACATTAAATAAAGAAATAACAATAAGAAAATTATAATATTTAAAATAAAGTAATGATTTTGATACTCACCCACGTCAAGTTTATACATCTCTCCAACATCATGCTCAACTAAATCAGTCATTGAAATGACATTTTCTTCTCGTAACCAATCTTGAGTGCACACAAGAGCTTGTACAATTTTAGGAGTTAATGAACTCCTATAAGTATCAAGCACACGTCCACCGGTGCTAAATGCAGATTCAGATGCGACAGTTGATATAGGAACTGCCAATACATCACGAGCCATGCATGAAAGAATGGGAAATCTATGAGCATTTTCTTTCCACCAACGGAGAATATCAAATTCACCACCACCATTCTGAGTATCAAGCTCTTCATTGATGTATTTATCCAATTCGTTTTTTTTGCTGCCCAAGTCCAATTTCAACCAAATACTTTTCAAAGTCAGTTACAATGTTTAGTGGACTATCACTATTCGACCCATCCGCATTAGTGGCACTCGTTGGTTGAGTACAATTGCTACCCTCACCTTGTGAAACTTTCAACAACCCATGGTATTCAACAAACAACTTACTAGTCGCATCTCTAAGGTTAGAAGACAATACTGAAGCTTGATCAGGTGAATACATTCTCTTGAAACAAAAATCAGCAAATACATATTTCCTTCTAGGGTCAAGAACAGTTGCAACATAAAGTATCATATTCATCCTCTCAACATTCCCCCAATATTTGTCAAATTTCTCCTTCATTCTTTTAGCCATAGCGCTAAACTGTTCATCATCACTCTTAATCCAATCACACAAAGTACAATACAATTCACAAATTTCAGGAAAGTAAACGTTGCTAGTCACATATGTAGTTCCGGAAACTTTCAATGTGAATTCATAGAAACGTTGCAAAAACTTGCTCACTTTCCTAACATTTCCCCAATCCTCTTCCTTGGGTGTGCCACCATTCAACACATGCTCATGCTTATAATTGTGGTCAATCTCTTCAAATCTCTCAAATGCTCTTTCAAATTTTTGGGCCACATCTAACATCAAGTAGGTAGAATTCCATCTAGTGCTACAATCCATGCTCAACAAAGATTTAGATTGAATTTTTTCCATGTCTATACATTCTTTAAACCTATGCAATCTAGCCGGTGATTGCCTCACATACTTCACCGCGAATCTAACACGAGCAATTGATTCATTCACTTCCTTCAACCCGTCCGTGAAAACCAAATTAATAATGTGTGCAACACATCTCATGTGAATATATTTGCCCTCTAAGATAGTTCCACTAACATTGTTCAATTTCCTTTTCAAGTATTGAGTAGCCACATCATTTGAACTAGCATTATCCACGGTAATTGTGAAAACCTTGTCTATTGCCCAATCACGCAAACATTTTTCAATCATCTTACCAATATCCTCACCTTTATGACTATTAATTGGACAAAAATTAATTATTCTTTTTTGCAAGCTCCAATTATTGTCAATAAAGTGACAAGTAAGACACATATAATTTTCCCTTTGTAATGATGTCCAAGTGTCAGTGGTAAGTGAAACCCTAAGTGAAGACATATGGATAAATTTAGACAACTTTTGCTTCTCATCCAAATACATACCATAACAATCCCTAGCAATAGTCCATCGTGATGGAACCTTAAACCTTGGACAAGCAATAGACAAGCATTTTCTAAAACCCTTAAATTCAACAAACTTGAAGGGGATTTCATGATTTATAATCATTTCAACAATGCTCCTTCTAAGTGCCTCAGCACTGTACTTCACACAACCTAGTGATCCTTCCCCTTCAAGCAATTCAGTTTGGCTAGGGTCACTACTAGCACGGGGCATTTTTGGACAGCTTCTAACATGGGCTTTTAGTGAACTAGTGCCGTTCAATTTAGGATCAGCAAACAATTCTTTCTGACAATAATTGCATCTAGCTTTTTGCTCAAATTTCTCATTACTAAATTTAGTAAAATTCTCCCATACCTCAGATCTGTGTCGGCTAACCTTTCTTTTCTTAGATTGATTTACTTCCTCATTAGCCTCCGTTGCAACAGTTTGTGCAATCTCTGGCTCTTTTTCAATTGAATCATCATCCATATTATCATCCATATGCATCGATCTCATTGTTGACATCTATAATTAAAAGAATAATTTAATACTAAAATTAAAAACTGAAAAAATTATTCATACTGCCAAATTAGTCTTCTTTAAATAAATTGAATTGTTAAGTTTGATTGCTTTGATGTCTCTTTGGATAAATGCAGAAATTAATACTACATACATACAATGATACAAGATTGGAGTAAAAGTAGGTTCCCAATTGGCAAACTACTGATGTAGACTACTAGACCATACTGTCAAAATTAAAAGTTCATACTGCCATAAATGCAGAATTCCTAATGAAATATTCATACTGCTAAAAATCCAAAATTAAAAGTTCATACTGCCAAACTTAAAAACTTAAATAGATTGAATAGATTGTTAACCATTTCATACCTTATCATTTTGCAGTTTTAAATTTTAACTTGAATAGATTGTTAACAATATTTTAATATAAATTTAAAGTAAACAAAAATTAAAAATTACCTTGAATAAATTGTTCAGTTTTGGAGCCTGATGAATCTGGATTTCTGGAGCCAAAACACTGTAAAAATTTTAAAAATAAATATCACTATGATTTTGTTTATATAAATGAAACTAGTGAACTGTGAACTATCAAAGACTTCAAATTCAACAAATATAAATTATAAAATTAGTATGTAACTTACCTTGAGAAATCTGAGATGGGTGAACTGAACTGTGAAGGGGCTGAAGAATCTTAGGTGAGGCTGACTGGCGGAGGCTGACTGGCTGGAGGTGCGACGACCGACGAATTTGCGATAACCGGCGAACAGCCGAGCGGTGCGACGACCGGCGAGGCGGCGCTACTACGCGGTGAGGCGAGGGCTTCGACCGGAGAGGTAGTGGCGCGGAGGCCGGACTGCCGGAGACGGACGGTAAAAACTGCGAGAGCCGAGAGGAGCGGCTTCGTTTGTGGTTCAGTGGATTAGGGACTTAGGGTTGCGAATTGCGATGTTAGAAACTTAGAATGAGACTAAGAGAGAGGGACGGACGGATGGTAAAGGACTTCTAACTTTCTAAGTCTTCTACACGTGTCTACAGTCTACCCACTATACTGTCTACTATAATACATTAATACTAATATACTATCTATTGTCTTAAATTAAATTATATAATTATATATATATATATATATATATATATATATATATATATATATATATATATATATATAGTGTCGGTTATTTGGTAACCGCGGTTTTGAACCTCCAATAACCGCTAGAATAACCGATTACCCGAATAACCGATATTTTTTTTGTTCTCATAACCGATGACCGACCGAAAACCGAAATTTTCGGTCGGT
This sequence comes from Ipomoea nil, assembly GCF_001879475.1. Classification (NCBI taxonomy): domain Eukaryota; kingdom Viridiplantae; phylum Streptophyta; class Magnoliopsida; order Solanales; family Convolvulaceae; genus Ipomoea; species Ipomoea nil. The sequence continues at coordinate 2,254,427 of NW_017617665.1, forward strand.
TTGGTCTTCGGTCATCGGTTTTATCGGTTTATCGGTATTTATGCTCACCCCTATCAGGGGAGGCGTTTCAGTAGACTCGGCTAGGTTCGCTACAGAAGGAACCGCTGGATCTGCGGTCGCCACAGGCGCGTCAGCCGCCGGTAAGGATCAAGCACCGGTTTAAGGCCCCAGCTCTCGGGGGTGAAGGTCGGGTCGCGGGCCTTCAAGGAGGCATAGATCTCCATTTGAGCCTCGCGAATCGTAGGCGATAATCACGCTCGCCCAAATCCAGGAGATAGTCATCTCCCTTAGGAGTCGCCAGCCACTCCTTGGCGATCTCCTCCCGTCGAGCCGCCACCGCTGCTTTCACGTCCGCCTCGAAGGCCGCTGACTTCTTGTAGTCCTCCACCGAAGAAGTGGCGATGGTCGCCACCTTATCCCGCTCTTCCTCCCATTGGGGGGTTACCCTCAGCAACTCAGCGGTGTGCACCTCCAGAGTCTTGGCATGGACGGCCTGCTCCTCCAGGCGAGCTTCCTCCGTCTGGCGCAGGCGAGCGGCGAGGGAGTGCATCGTGATCTTGAGCCCCCTCAGTCGTTTCCTCAGCTCCAACTGGAAGGTGAGGTTCTGCAAAAAAGAGGAGGAAGGTTAGTCGGGAACAAGAGAAAAAAGCAAGAGAGATGGGTCGGAATACTTACGCGGTAAGACTGCCGGAGGGAAGCCTCCAGAATGTACTCGTCCTGCATCTGGCTTGCCGCCTCCAGGTCCTTAGGCAGGAAGACATGTTCGGCCCAGTTCTGGACCGAGTAGTTGCCCTGCCAGATTTGGGCATTCTCATCGAGCTCCACGCCTAGCCGGATCTTCTTTGGGGCCGGCGCATCCGACTGCTCCAAAGGGCGTTTGGAGCTCGGGCTCTCAGATGGGGATAGAGGGGGTTGCCTGGAAGGAGAGGCAGCCGGGGACGGTGTTAGGTCCACCACATTCCTCGGCGGTGGTGGAGTTGACCTCGGAGATGGAGAGGGGAGAGATGAAGAAGCCGCGGCGGCACCTGACGTGCGCTGAGACAACCGATGCCTCATCTTTTCTGCACGATCAGCCATCTCCGGTGTAGGGGCCTCGACTTCGTCCGAGCTGGTGGAGTAGGAGTCGTAGGGACTTGCGGAAAAGTAGAAAAGTATTAGCAGTCGGATCATACAGAGAGGATAAGGAAAAGAGAGATCACGGAAGGACTACCTATGGTGGCCGCGCCGGCTGGCAGAAGGCCCCATTTCACCATAGCCCGGACTCGAGACCAGTACTTGACGGAGTAAGGTCCCCAGCTCTTCAAGAACTCGGCACCCTGGATCGCGTCCTGAGTGAAGACGGCGCGCTGGGGGCACGGTTTGAAAAGAGCAGCCGGCCACAGAGTGGGAAAGGTAAAGGGAGTGAAGGAAGGACGGACAAAGAAGAAAAAGGGCTTTCAGTCCTTTATAGAATCTGGAAGACCCTCAAACAGTTGACACCCAGGACGGGCGGCGACCTGAACGAAGCCCGGGGAGTGCGAGCCGACCTTGTTCACGGCGAATAAATACCGAAAAAGGTCTAAGTCCGGCTCGTAGAGCCACCAGTGACACAAATTGATAAAACAAGCAAGGAGGCAGTGCGAATTGGGTACTAATGGACCAGGAACCAGGTTGTAATGACTAAAAAGAAGAGAGAGAAATGGAGAAGGAGGCACTCGGAAGCCAAAGGCCACCGAGTGCAGGTGGATGCCCACACAACCCTCCGGCGGGTCATATATAGGCCGGTTTTCCGGAGGATAAACAGTGGCCGAAGGCCCTAAAAGAAAACGGGCCATATCAAGGTCCGCCGCAGAAACTTGCGACGGAAGCCCCGATGGCAGGACGATGGAGTCAAATTTGCCCATCGACCGTCCGGCACCGTCAGGAAGAGCCATCACCGTCGTGAGAGGGGCTGGGGTCAGAGGAGTAACCGCCCCCGAAGAAGAGGGGGTCGGTTGAGAAGATGACGCCGATGGGAAACCAGACGGAATCTCCATGCGACGGGGAGGGCTAGAAGAAGAAGAAGAAGAAGAAGAAGAAGAAGAAGAAGAAGAAGAAGAAGAAAAAGACGGGGAAGTCGAGGCGGGAGACCCCACCGAGCGATGAAAAGGAGAAGAAGAAGGGGAAGATGACATGATACCAACCTGGAAGTCCGGTGGAAAGAAAGCGCAGGAGGAGATTGATGAGGTCTCAAGAGCTCTTTTGAAAGAAGTATGGAGAAGGTAAGTGAGAAGAGGAGGGAAGAACGGGGTATTTAAATTGGGAAGAATCCCAAGGAACAGCCACGTGTCGCGCATCTATTGGAGGAGAGTAAGGGTTGACAAGATGCGAAGGGACGCTTGTAATTAATGGCCTCGAAAAGTAGAGTGACGATTCAGGTCTAGGGTTAGCCTGTGACGGCGCATCTACCCTAGGCCAAAGGCGGGTAAAGATGACCCGGCCTGTTAGCGTGAGGCCCATTGCAGGCCACGGCCTCTGGGCTATCCGAGTACGGGTTGGAGGTATCCCAAGGGGATCGACGGGCCAAGCCCATCAGTCAGCATGAATAGCTCTCGACGAAGAAAGGTCGGGTCTGCAAGTCGGACAGAAAGGACCGCGTCGACCTCACAAAAGGGGAGATAAGATAAAACAGCGAGGAGTCGGTTAACGGTAGGCGAAGAATAATAAACAATACGCACAGAAAAGCGACAAAACAACAGTTTATTGATCAGAAAGCAACAAAGGCCTACATCCCGGCCAAGAAAGTACAAAGAAAAGGACAAATCACGGCTTGGTCTTTTTCCTCCGCGGGGCGAACAGGAGGCGGACCTTCTAGGAAAAGCTGAGGATGGAAGGGTGGAGGAATCGGCTCCGGCTCCTGCACATCATCCAGATAGACAGCCGGCTTCCCATCATCGATCATCTGAAGAGGCCTCTCAAGGGCGCTGGGAGACATAGCCACCCCAAAAGGGGAGGAACCTCCCACGCCTCCTCCTCATCTGGCCTAGAGTCATCCGCCATGTGCTCCACTCGACATTTGACCGAATCCACGGGGACCAGGTCTAGCATGTTTGGAGGCACCACGATGGGGTTCGAGGTCGAGTCACCCAATAGGTGACCGCCGTTGGCCAGCCTCTTCTGCCTTAATTCTTAAAGGCGAGCATGTTCCTTGTTACGGATGGAAAAGCGACGATCACCGACCCTGTAGCTCATGACCGAAGATTTCTAAAATGAGAAGTGATATGAATCACAAGCATATGAGACCCTTATATAGCCCCAGAAGGGCGAATATCTAGGCAGAAATTACGGAGGGAATCATAACTGACATTACGAGGCCAGATTAGACGGGAGGTAGGAATCTCTATCAGGGAATGGATCCATCAAATCCGCTTGAGAAGAGTAAGATTCGCACTTTAACTGAAAAGGCAAGATTTTCCAGAGATACGGGGAATATCACAGATGTCAGATTTTAAGATTTGTCAGACGGTCAACTCGGCGACCAGTCGGCCAGGAGGTCAATGCGAGCGGAGAATCAAAAAGTCTCCAAAGAGAAAATAATAAAAACCAAGTTTATTAACCGGAGAAGGGTGGTACATAGAGAGAGGAGCTTATTACATCATAGTGAAAATAGATAAGGTGCTCCTGTTGTGGCCCTCTCGAAAATGCAGAGGCGGACTCCAATTGAGGCGATAACTCGTCCGTGGAGGAAGAGTCACTCCTAAAGAACATCTCCCCTGATGGTCCAGTGGGAGACGGGGCAGAAGGAGTCCCAAAAAGCTGGCATGATCGGCGGCACCATCGACTCCTCATCATCCGGGTACAGCTCCAGGTATCGAGCAAAATCAGCATCAGTCATCAGGTCCGTAGCCGGCCCGTCTAGATCGTCAAGTGGAATGATGAAAGTCATATGGAAGGCTAATTGCTCCGGGACGGCCACTTCAACAAAAGACCTGTTCTGCACAGTAACCCTGACCGTAGTCGGAGGCAGCAAGTCGGCCGAGGCGGGGGCGTTCGCCGTGAGGGAAGAAACAGGAGTTGGCGGCTGTGGAATAGAGGAAGTAGCACCCGTGGAAGGTCTCCGGGAGGTAGGCCGAGGAGCCTTCTTCTTGCCCTCCCTCTCGGGGCTTGACCGCTTAGAAGGTAGAGGGCGTCGAGGCGACCCGAAGTCTATCCGTTTTCCCTTCAGAGGTGAGCGACCCATGACTGACCGATGAGATGATGAAAAGGTGAAGAAACCAAGTGGCTATTTATAGGATTCCCCAGGAAGGAGGAAGAATCCAAACGTCTCCGGCGAATCAGGTAAGATAGCGGAGAATCAGGACGTTATTTGGGCAATTAAGAAAGAAGATTTGCTGATTAGGACGAAGAAAAGTTACTACTTTCCCATACCCGAGTTAGAGGACCGGGCATGAGAAAGCGAGGGACTAGTTGATGGGGTGAGGACCCCGGCCCAAGAAGGCGGGCCCTAGAGAAGAGGCCCAGAATGGAGAAGAGTCTAGAACGGGTAGGTAGCGGCCCAGAAAGTGAGAATATGGGTCAGTAGTAAGGCCCGGCAGAGGCCTGGGCCGAGTCCAGGAGTCGGCCCAGGCCCAAGTTGAAGAGAAGGCTCGGCTTAGAGCCGTTGAGGAGCATTCATCACAGCATTCAAGGAGGTCGACCAAGCGAACCGTTAGGGAAGCCCAAGGAGTCGTTGGCCGACCCGGTAACGGCACCCAACGGCCCTAAAGTGTAAATTAGCCTTAAAAGCAGCCTTCAATGTACATTGACTCGGCTGAAGGAGGGCCTACTATATAAAGGCTCATCCACCCTTGTAAACCAGGCGAGTCCATGCCTAGAGAATAAAGAAACACGATTCACTACCACTATTTATTTCACTCTATTTTCAGTAGCTTTATTGAAAGGTGTATCCACCAACCAAGGTTGTGTTGGACCTCCCTAGGCCCAAAAACCCTAAAACCAACAGTACGAGTTGCCTCATTAAAAACCTTAACTTAATAAAACCTCGTGGGAAAACTTAGTTAATGGAAAAAGAGTACAACCATAAGCCTTCAGGGCATAATCTTCAGGATTTCGGGGTTCGTCTATTTAAGTCTTTATATATTTGCAACACCCCAATTGACATTACTATATCATACTCGTGCCTCGTTAAAAACCACACTAGAAAAACCCATTGGGAAAAACCTAGTGAGGAAAAGAGTACATGGTATGCATATGCTACAAAAATTATAATTATAGTCCTTTTAAGACCCAATCTACATGATTGATTCGAGTGAATATACACGCTGCAAAAAGTGCAACTATTAGTCCTTTTAAGACCCAATCTACAGGATTGATCAATCTACAAGATTGACTCGAGTGAATGTACTTCATGTCTCCCCCTGAAGATAACAATCTTCAAATTCTACATTGCTTAAAGTAAAATCATTGTTTCAAAAGGGTGTGGAGAAGGGATATGGTACAATCTTCAGGATTGTCATTTAGAATTTATCATATTTTCTCATGATTATCTGGACCAATAAAATTATTTATAGTTTATATTTTGTTGCTCCCCCTAAATATAATAATTTTCTTTACCCACACATATCAATCTCATAGATATTTTGTAGGTATACATTTGCTAACTTGTCACTGGTGCAAATCTTCTGGACAAATATTTTATCACTCTTCTGGAGTTTATATCATGAAAACTATATACGTTTATTTGTCCAAGTATGATGACTTCATGTCAAAAAGCATCAATATGAATATTTGTACCTTGATTTGCTATTTTTGATCTCATCTCATAACTTAACAATCGCTATAACAAAGAGAGGGCATAGTAGAGTAATGATGAGATGAAAATGTATAAAGTACATCTATAAGAACAAGTAATGATTGATTTATAATATATCAATCCAAGTCATGACATTTAACATAATGCCAATATTCAAATGACTTCTCGAAAGACGTATTTTATACCCTAAGGATATTAATTGACATCATTTCCTTTTCTTTCTAGGAGAATCACCAAATCACTCTTTATAAATTACAAAAATAATATGCGAATTTGGGAACTATCTATCTCAAAGAAAAGGTATTAAAAAAAATGATGTTTTGAAGTAGCGGACTTCTGGTCCTGAATTATTCTTTTAGGTTAAAATGGTCATTTATCTACTTCGGGAGATTATTTGGACATAGACTAATTAGTATGTGAAATTCCTTTTAAGGAAATGCTCGATCTACCGGTCGAGATAATACTTGATTTTCCATCTCCTTTATTTTACAAATAAGCCCCTTAATAAGTACCTAATGGTACATATTCATTTCTATAATTTCCTTATTTTAAGAGGAAATTACTCAATCAATTGCTTCACTATTTTAAGTTAAGTAAAACATTTGTACTTCAACAACAAACATGTTGTGATATGTACTCTCTTTCATTTTTGAGAATTATAAATTCATCAAGGATTTTCATATAATCATTAGTGTTTAATGACCCATAATTTCTAGGTCATGACTTTAATAAGCTGCATATCTAAATTTATTATTCTGCCAATTATGTAGCGGAACTTTTAATGATATTCATTATGGGAGAGTATACTTGATTCTGGGTTTCTACGTGAACCCTCAGGCTACAAACTCGCTTTATATCTTACCACCTTATCATTATTTGTTTTTCCTTCGTACAAACACCATTTGTAACCTACAGGGTTAATACTTCAACGGTGTATAAAAGGAATATTAGCGAGTTGAGCTATTTTATGCCTTTAATTGCTCTCTTTATACGTTAATCAATCTAGGTGCTTCTGGCACCTAGTTCTGGATCTAGATTGTCATATAATATGAGCAATTTTGAAAGCAATTGTGTTGTCGACAACTTATAACATTTTTCAAGAATTTCTCCCATATATATATATATATATATATATATATATACATATATATATATATGTATATATATATATATATATATATACATATATATATATATGTATGTATATATATATATGTGTATATATATATATATATACACATATATATATATACATACATATATATATATATATATATATATATATATATATATATATATATATATATATATATATATATATATACATATATATATATATATATATATATATATATATATATATATATATATATATATATATATAATAAAAGTAATTTTCAAAGTTAACCAGATTATAGTCATTTCTCAAGGATATTTATATCTGGTTGTTCCGCAACCCAATATTATGATTATTTGGTGCACCTATAAATTTATTGGGTTTTCTCGTCGTCTGGACGATCGTCATAAATATATAACTTTTTAAGATTTTTCAAGAGCTCTAAGATTTTCAAGAGTGACATAAATTCTTTACTAGATCTAGTTGATTCTTTATTTTTCTATCCCAATGAATCTCCCGCACTTCTGGCGTCAAGGAGTATCGATAGATATTTATGGTCCAAATTTTGGGGAATATATATGGGACCTAGTCACTCTCTTTATGAAATAGATTATTTGGCAGATATGTTTGATTTCTTTCTGAACTTCCAGTTCAGTCTAATTGGTACGTGGATTTAATTTTTGAAGATCATTTAATGAAATTTCTCGGCATTCCATTTCAATTTTGATCATATCTCCCCCTAATGCCGCGAACCGTTCTTCATGCAGTCAGCGTATCCATCGCGTCTCTCTTAGGGGCTTTAAATATTGGAGACAACAGATGGAGGTTTAGATGGATACGCTATGGTGGTTATGTAATTGATTGGACTGCATTCATAAGAATAAAAATGCAGATTTGGGAAATGTTTGTTTGAAAACCACGTATTAGATGTAAGGGGAGAATAAGGATATGCAGTGTGCCGGATTTTTAGAATTAAAGCAGCAGCATGAATACTGCATTTCCCCAACAAATATCCGGCAAGTTGGATTTTTGGAAAAAAATAATGGTCTAGCAATAAATCATAACGTTATTAATTAACTAAACCATTTGGGTATGGGCATAAGGTACTTGATGCTCTGCCTTAATGCTCAATTTCATATAGTAATCGCCGAAAGGCGGACGAAGTTAATAGGATAATCCCGGGAATTGGGCATTCAACTTAATGATTTCGCTCATGAATTTTGCAAATGCCATGTTTCGAGTGGACAGCAACCATCACAAAATTCAATCATACAGAGTACATATTTTATTAACAACAAATATGCACTTTGTAAGAAATTGTAAGGAAAGTAATGTATAAAGCATACCGTTCACCGAAGAGCGTACTGATAACGTGTTGTGGGAGATTATTCCCGTTGGCCATTTAGCTCCTAATCGGTGAATACAGTTGCAAGCAACACAAAATAATAAAAGTAGAGACAAGATAAGAGACAAGGTAAATGGGAGAGTTTTATTAATTTTGCATTCAAACATCAACTTTACAAGAAGGTATAAGTACATATATATAATGTACAATTGTAACGGAAACCATAAGTGTAGTCATAAACATCCGACCGTTACAAGTGTTATAAACACTATAAAAATGTCCACTTAATATTATTTACAACAGCTTTATTATAGAGTTTGATGTGATGAGTACAAAATAATGTTTGGACTATAAAGATAAAATTCCCAAAATGGTCCTCCGACTATGGTCTTTTCTCAAATTAATCCTTTGACTTTTAATTGCACCCAAAGTAGTCCTCTTACTATAGTGAAAATCCTGGATTACCAATTTTACCCCTTATTTAACACCAAAACTTAACGGATGACCATTTTGGCTTAAAATTTAATTGTCCAAGAGAAGCACAAAGAGCCAATAACATCACCTCCACTGAGGCTCGAACCTATAACCTCCCCTATAAAAAAATAACTTAGTGCCATTAGATCACAACATCCTTGGCTCTTAAAGTTAACTTTAAAACATTAGACTTATTATTATTAATTTTTTAGTTATAGGAATTACAAGTTGAATGTCTTATTTCAATTCATTATTTGATGAGGAAAAACTATCTCTTCAAATATGAAGGGGGCGTTTGGTTCAGGTTATATAACATAACCAAGGGAATGTGACATTCCAAAGCTCACATTCCGGTGTTTGGTTCATATTATCTTAGGGAATCTAACATTCCCAAGGAATGCAACATTCCCTCCACATAGGATTTTGAAGGGAATGTGATTCCCTTCAAAATCTTAGGTAATCTAAGATAACCTTGGTTATCTTAAGGATATTATAGTGTGTATAAAAGATAACCCTAAACCAAACATGATTATATCACATGCCCCAATTTTAACCAAACACAGGAATCTAACATTCCCAGTAATCTAATATTCCCAGCAATCTAACATTCTCTAAGGTAAGCTGACATTCCGTGAACCAAACGACCCCGAAATGTTTGTTGAGCAAAATAATGCACTTAAAGAATGAAAATAATGCATACATCTTCTGAGAAGCTAATTAATAAATTAAATATGCAGTAGAAGAGAAACTATGTACTCAAAAAGACTATATGCACTAGAAGAAGCTAAGGAACAATATGCACTTAAAGAAAGAAAATAATGTATCTAAATTAAAAAAAAATGAACTTACTCACATAAAATTATCATAATGTTAGTGCATTTAAAAAAAAAAATTCTTTCTTCTCCGGTTTTGGGATTATGTTTCTAAGCAAAAATCCTTGTACTACACTTCGTTTCCTTTAGTTGGAATTATAATCCGAGGATTATAAATTCCATTTCGGTTGATATATATGTATATGTATAACCGTGGGGGCCGATTTACATATATTTGTGTGTGTGTGTGTGTGTGTATATATATATATATATATATTTCGGATATATATCGAATAATATTTTATATACTTTCGTGTGTATATATAAATATTATTTTACGATATTAAATCGACTTTGGTTCATTATTTCCAACACTTTGCGTCAAGAATCACGACGGAATTAAATTTCGTCACCATTTCCGTCGCGGATTTGCAACGAAAGCTATTCGGTCGCAATATCCGTCGCTAAATTGCGACGGATTAATATCTGTCGCGAATTGTTGAGATGGGTTGCAGAAACTGATGCTCAATTGTTGTCTTTAGAGCAGTTAAACCAACATACGCCATCTTGATCTCACACTTTAATTTTAATTTTCTGTGATTTCTTCAATGGGAAAATGCAATTGCAAGTTTGAGCTAGGTATAGTAGGTACAAGTATACAACTTACAAGAGTGAGTTATGAGAACTGAGAAGCAGTACTTTGAGGGTGGATTGTGATAATAGCAAAAGACAAAGACCTTAACTTCTGTGTGAAAATTTCATCTAAGCCGGCTGCCTGCCTGGAAGGTGAATTTGGAGTTTCATCTCTAGACAACATCGATCACAGGTCAACCAATCGCACATGCAGGTTTTCTTTTTTTTTTTTTTTTTTTTTTTTTTTTTTTTTTTAGTGACACTGAAGCCTGCAACTATAATCTAAAAATGTATACTGGATAAATCCCATCTTGTGATCTTTGCTGACAAACGACCCCAAAGATGACTAATTTAGCAAATTGTTCATAACTGACCGGTTCAAACTAAAAAAGTAAATATATAGGTTGCCCTCAGAGTTAAACATAAAATCTTATGATTATAAGCTAACAATGTGACCAACTTAATTAGAGTTGTAGGCACATGCGAATTTTTAATTTGCCTCAAGAAATGCATACTTTGTAAACTTTATGTAACTTTTTTAAAAAGAAAAATTAATATGCGTAATGATATTTAATTGTTTGTTAAAAATTCAATATTGTTATATATATATTTTGCTCTCATCATAGTTTCGTAGTCAACTAGACTACTCAGGGTAGTTCAATTAGTTCTCAGGTAGAAGATTACACAGAAGATTAATTATATTTTTTTAGCAAAACCGAATTTTATTGGCGGCGAACAGCCCGTCGCGAAGCAAAACCGTTAAGATCATACAATAAGGCCAACTTGACCTGCAAAGGCAGTGTATCTAGAGAACAAAAAATTCGCGAGGAGCTATAGCTTAGACCAGCCGTAACTAAAGCATCTGCTACTTGATTGGCCTCCCGATAAATGTGTCGAATTGACGAGCCCCAAGTACTAAGGCGTGAGCGAACAAAATACATATATTTGATATGATTTGAGTCGTTCATCTTGCAAGATGAACTGTGATCTAAGCAGTGTTGCAAAAATCTTGCCTAGGCATTGATTAATCGGCGCCTAGGCGCTAGGCGCTGGTCGGCTGCCTAGCATATCACCATAATCGGTGGTCTAGGTGCCTAGCCGGCTAGGCTGTAGACTATACCTCCTAGACACCGACTAGGTCGCCTAGTTGACCTATTTGCTATTGTTCTCTTCTTTTTTAAATGAGTTATTTCACTCAAAACGACATCGTTTTGAGTGAAATAACTTTAAATTGTTTAAACTCTAAATGTTTTTCTGGTTGATATTTAATATTTTAGTATTAACTATTAAAGTATTAAATATTTTATAATTATCAAGTCTTAAAAAATTAAAAAATTAAAAAATTAAAAAATTTAAACAAATTTTTAAAAAATAAAAATACTCGGGCGCCTAGGTGCCGATTAATTGCCGCCTAGGCGCTAGGCGCCCCCAAGCTTCCAGGGAGAAATCCACATGTGCGGACAACTCTAACCAAGTTGGTCACATTTTTAGCTTATAACACCACAAGATTTCAAGTTTCATCAACTCCGACGGTGGTCTATTGACTCTTTTGATTTGAACCAGTCACTCGGTCAGCTATGAGCAATTTGCTATGGTAGTCCTCAGCTTTGTGATCGTTTGTCAGCAAAGGTCACAAGATGTCAAGATGAAATTTATCCAGTATGCATTTTTAGATTGTAGTTGCGGGCTTGGGTGTCACTAAAAACAAAATAAAAGACCTGGATGTGCCATTGGTTGGCATGTGATCGGTGTTGTCGAGAGATGAAACTCCAAAATTCACCTTCAATTCCTGGCAGCCAGCCGGCTTTGTTGAAATTTTCACATAGAAGTTAAGGCCTTTGTCTTTTGCTATTATCACAATCCACCCTCAAATTGCTTCTCAGTTCTAATAACTCACTCTTGTAAGTTGTACCTACCTACCAAGCTCAAACTTGCAATTGCGTTTTCCCATTGAAGAAATCACAGAAAAATTAAAGAGTGAGATAGATCGAGGTTTATGTTGCTTTAACTTCTCTAAAGACAACAATGGAACTTCAGTTTCTGCAACCCATCCCAAGAGTTTCTCTTCATCATCTTCATGATGTTCAAACACCCATGTTGATTCAAATAGCTTGCCAAATTCTGTGCAAAAAGGGATTACCAAATCCAAATAGGAATCAGGATTCCTACTTCTATTTTGCCAAGGATTATCACTAATATCTCTTAGGACCACCACATGACTCTTGACACTATAAAAGCAGCTACTCATCAAGACATAAGATTAAGCTTTCAAGATCTAATTGTGAGTCACGAGAGTCATTGAGAATAGATACCCAAATCCCCTTGAAAAGTAGTGCACGTGTTTAGGTCACAATAGTCTGATAGGAAATCATATTGTGTAATCCCCGTTCCCTAAACTAAGTGTACTTTAAATATTGAGCTTTTAGTAGATTTAGGCAAATTCTCTACTTGAGAAGTGCCTCGCAGATTAGGGTTGTTTGCCTGAACTGCGTTATAAATTAATTGTGTCACAAATGTCGGTTTTTAACATTACCAAGTGCAACGCTTATATATTTCAATTGGTATCAGAGCAGGTCTGCTCAAGTTACTAGTAGGATCCAAATGAAATTTCCAAGAGAAGGACTTTCAAAAAATAGACCACCAGCCCTACTTGGCTCAAATTTTTCCTACTGGAAAGCCAGAATGCAGATATACATCTTGGCACAAGGAGAAGGTGTCTGGAATGCCATAGAAAACGAATGGAAAACTCTAGTGGATGATAAAGGAAATAGAAAACCTAAAATTGACTGGAGTGATGAGGAAAAAACAGAGTATGACTTCAACTCGAAGGCAATGAATGCAATCTATGGAGATGTGAGCGAAGATACTTTCAAACTGATTGCTACCACTCGCATAATCAAAACTGCATGGGATATACTGTGTGATCATCATGAAGGGAACACATCTGTAAGACAATCCAAGTTACAGATGATACAGACAGAATTTGAAAACCTGAAAATGGAAGAAGAAGAAAGTACACACAATTCAGTGCCAGAGTATTAAGTATCTCTGGAGATGCATTTAACCTAGGCGAACCCATACCTGAACATAGGATCGTCAAAAAGGTACTACGCTCACTACCTGGAAGATTCCTAATAAAAGTCACTGCAATTCAAGAAAACAAAGATCTGAATACATACAAACTTAGTGATCTAATGGGAAACCTTCAAACCTATGAACTTGAGATGCTGCAAAATCAGAAGAACAATGGCAAAGGAATAGCACTACAATCCAAACAAGAAGAAAACTCAGAAACTGATTCTGAAACCTTGGAACAGTCAATTTCACTATTGACAAAGAATTTCAACCGAGTTCTCAAAAAATTCTACAAGTTCAGAAATAAAAATTCCTCGAATAGCCAATGAAATTCCATAGTCAATCAAAAACCATCCAATACAAAACGAAGGGACAATTCAAATATAGAAGGAATACAATGCTATGAGTGCAAAGGGTTTGGACACATCTAATCAGAATGTGCCACATACTTGAAAAGGAAAAACAAGACATAAATAACAACCCTGAGTGATGACTCAGATAGTGAAGAAGACATCAACACAAATTTCGTAGCCTTCACTGCCAGTCATGAAATTAACAACAACGATGACATGCAAGAACTACTAGAGGCATAAACTCAACTAAATGCCAAGTGGGAACAGATCATCAAGGTAAATCTAGAACTTATGGAAGAAAATCAATTTTTAAAGGATGAAAATGATCGGGGAGAAAAACGGTACAAAGAAGCTCAAAATGAATTATTAGACTTCAAAAACAGAGAAGCTAAACTACTACAAGACATCAAGGAGCTTACCGAAAGACCCAAGACTCCAAACACAAACACCAGTGAAAATCACCAAACCGAGATACAGGAAGTGTCGCAACACCGCTTTCAACATCGAAGAAGAATAAGATGCTACTATTGTCATAAACTGGGACACATCAAAACACACTGTTACAAAAGACATAATGATCTTTATTACAGACAAAACAACAGAGTTTGGCCATCACACAACAGAAATAATAGCAAGAAAATCTGGGTAAGAAAAGACCAAAATGTTGCATATACCTCCAAAACAAACAAAGAGCAAGATATATGGTATTTTGATAGCGGATGCTCTAGGCATATGACTGGAAAACCAGAAAATCTAGAGAATATACAGTATAAAGATGAAGGGTATGTTACCTTTGGAGATGGAGGAAAAGGGAAGATCATTGCAATCGGAATTTTAAACGTTCATGGGCTACCAAGACTACCAAAAGTCTTCCTAGTACAAGGACTAAAAGCAAACTTGATTAGTATAAGCCAATTATGTGAAGATGAACTCAAAGTTGAATTTACAAAGGACAGTTGAATGTTCTCAACCAAAATCACGAATGTGTAATGATCGGGAAAAAATCCACAAATAAATGTTACACATGGGACGGTGATCTAACCTGCTTACAAACAACCGTCAATCAAACACAATTATGACATCAATGTATGGGGCACATAAACTTCCATGACATGAAAAAGGGATTAAAAAGAGGAGCCTATCGAGGAGTTCCATCACTCGACATAGATGAAAACAAAAAATGTGATGCATGCCTCCAAAACAAAATTACACGAACTGCCCACAAGAAGTCCTTGGGAATACATACTTTTAGAATTCTAGAACTACTTCACATGGACTTATTTGGACCTACTCAAACGGAAAGTATAGGAGGAAAGAGATATATCTATGTGACAGTTGATGATTACTCACGATTCACATGGGTAAACTTCCTTAAAGAAAAATCTGAGGCATTCACAACTTTCAAAACACTCATCATCAAAATTCAGAATGAAAAAGATGGAAGAATAGGGAAAATCATCCGCTTAAGAAGTGATCATGATAGAGAATTCGAGAACACAAAGTTCAAAGACTACTGCGCGGAAAATGGAATTCATCATGAGTTTTTCGCCCCAAACACACCTCAACAGAATGGAGTAGTCGAAAGAAAGAATCGTACCATCCAAGAAATGGCAAGGGTTCTTTTAAACCACAAAAGATTACCATCAAAGTTTTGGGCTGAAGCAGTAAACACCGCATGTTACTTGATAAACCGAGTATTCATACGAAAGGAAACCAATATGACACCCTACCAAATCTGGAAGGGAAAGACACCAAATCTAAAGCACACACATGTCTTTGGCAGCAAATGTTATATATTAAAAGATAGAGAACCATTGGGAAAACTTGACATCAAAGGAGATGAAGGAATATTCCTAGGATACTCCTCAAACCGCAGGGCTTATCGAGTATTCAACCTTAGAACAGATAGCGTCATGGAATCCATAAATGTTGTCATCAATGACACAGCACCAGAAGATCCCTCTACCGATGATGAAGAACCAACTGTTGTTGAAACAACAGTTCCAACACCTCCAGAACAGAAATCTGAAACAGAAACAATAGAGAAAGAAGAAGCAAAAGACATTAAGGAAATTGAGGAAAGTCACACTACTAATGACACAATGATACAGAAAAATCACCCAGTAGAAAACATTATAGGAGGACTTAATGAAGGGATCAGAACCAGAGGAAAGAAACGAGATTATCAAAAAATCGAGGAAGGAGACTATTGCTACACATCAAAAATAGAGCCCAAAAACATCACTGAAGCCCTAAGGGATGAATTTAGGTGGAAGCTATGTAAGAAGAATTGCAGCAGTTTGAAAGAAACAATGTCTGGGAGTTAGTCCCTAAACCAGAAAACGCCAATATCATCGAGACAAAATGGATCTACAAGAACAAAACAGACGAACAAGGAAACATAACAAGAAACAAAGCCCGACTAGTAGCACAAGGATACACACAAATTGAAGGAACAGACTTTGAGGAAACCTTTGCCCCTGTAGCCCGAATTGAATCAATTCGTCTCCTCATAGCAGTGGCTTGCATACTCAGGATAAAACTCTATCAAATGGACGTGAAAACGGCGTTCTTAAATGGTAATCTAAAAGAAGAAGTCTATGTTACTCAACCAAAAGGGTTTGAGGACCCTCATTCTCCACAAAGTGTATTTAAACTCAACAAAGCACTATATGGGCTAAAACAAACACCACGAGCTTGGTACGAACGTCTCACTGAATTCCTAGTTAAAAAGGGTTACAAAAGAGGTAGTGTGGACAAAACCCTATTCGTCAAACACTATGGTCATGACATTGTCATTGCCCAAATCTATGTTGATGACATAGTTTTCGGTTCCAACACTTGAATGCCACAAAAACCAATTCATCACCAACATGGAAGGAGAATTTGAAATGAGCATGGTTGGTGAACTACACTACTTCCTTGGTCTACAAATCAAACAACACAATAATGGGATCTTTATATCACAAAGCAAATATGCAAAGAACTTAGTCACAAGATTCGGATTAGAAGAAAAAAAAGTTGTTAAAACACCAGTTCCAACAACAGAGAGAATATCAAAAGATCCAGAAGGAAGACAGGTTGAGCAAACCCTACATAGAAGCATGATAGGAGGACTGCTATACCTAACTGCAAGTAGACCAGATCTAAGCTTTGGAGTAGGAATTTGTGCTAGATATCAAGCAAATCCTATTGAGCAACACTTAAAGGCAGTAAAAAGAATCATTAAATATGTCAAAGGAACTACCGAACTGGGACTATGGTATTCCTTCGATACCAATTACCACTTATCAGCCTATTGTGATGCCGATTGGGCAGGAAACATAGATGACAGGAAAAGCACCTCAGGAGGATGTTTTTACCTAGGAACAAACCTGGTATCCTGGATTAGAAAAAAACAAAGTTCTATATCCTTATCAACAGCTGAGGCTGAATATATTGCAGCAGGAAGTTGTTGCACACAACTACATTGGATGAAACAAATGCTAGAAGACTACGGAATACATCAATCAATCATGACAATACATTGCGATAACAAAAGCGCAATAGATATCTCAAAAAATCTAGTACAACATTCTAGAACAAAACACATCGATATCAGATACCACATCATAAGAGAACTGGTAGAAGATGAAATCATCAATTTGACACACATCAACACAGAAAAACAACTAGCAGATATCCTAACAAAAACACTTGACGGAAACAGATATGCAAAATTAAGGGCCGAATTAGGTCTATGCATTATATAAAGATCAATAGGCACATGGGCCAATTCTACTCAGACAAATATAAAAAAGGACCATACCACAATAAAAGAGCCCATATCTTATCAAACACCCTACAAGCCCAAACCCGAGCCCAAACCAAGAAACATCCCCAAATTAAGTAACAGAGTCGTCTTCTACCAAAGCAAACCATCCTCAATCATCTCTCACTCTTCGCAACATCAAACAATGGTGAGAACAAGAAATCAAAGAAAAGGAAAGATACCGCGAAGAGGGGTTACCGGCAGTTCACCACAGTCCGCCGGCACCGGAGCACCTTCGAATCCACTCTGCATCGAAGAAGAAAGCCCTATCACCATGGAACCGGTTCCAATCTCTCAAGTACCATTCGATGAAATCTGAGAACAGCAGAACACAACTCCAGGTAACCTAAATCTTGTTGTTGAATTGAACGAAGAAACTACAAATCCCCTACCCATTGCGGTAAATTTAGGGGACAACATCATTCAAGACTCGAATGATGATCTTTGCCAGCTGGTATTTTCCCTAAAACAAGGAAGGGTTCCTTCGAATTTAGGAACAGAGGAAGAGTCCGAAGAAGACTCTCAATCCTACCCAACGGACCCAGAACACCCCATAATAGGGGAAGAGGAAAATACCCTCGTATCAGATAGGGCTAAAAAACCCAGTGATTTCCCGGTCAGAGCAGGACCACCCCAAAAGTGTCCGAATATACCCCCACCAAAGCCAAAGAAATTGAAAAAGAAAAGGGAAGAAGAAGAACCAAATTGGGTACCTGAAGAATTGGAAATAGCTAATAGACAAAAGAAAGTCAGGCCTAAAATTGGAAATCAACCAAAGGGTAAAAAGAAATCAAAAGTGAATGCCAAAGATAAAGGAAAACAGAAAGTGGTTAGTAGCGATGACCAGTCAAACTTACCAAAACCCCACAGCGCAACCTTTTTAAGAAAAGAGTCTGTCAACCTATGGAAAAGGCTTGTAGAGAAAAAAGTCATTAGCCAAAAATTACTCAACATTGACAAGGTAGAGAATTCAGATCTCAATCCAAGACGTTCTGATCTCAAACCAAGACGTTCTGATCCCTATGATGAACAAGTCATTCAAGAATTCTACTGCAACCTCACCAAGAGCACCACCACACCAAGCAGTCCTATGTATGGGAAAGTTTACCTAAGGGGCAGGTTCTATAAATTTCAACCTGAGACAATTAACAACTATCTGGGAACATCAGAAATTGAGCAGGTTGTGCAGGTATCAAGTGAACAAGTTGCCCAAGAGCTCACAGCTGGAAATGTATGCTTTGAAAAGAATAAGATGAAGGCTGCCTCTCTTACAAGCAAATATGCTATTCTTCAAAGAATAGCCCTTGCCAATTGGATGCCTTCCTTACATCTATCTACTGTCAAATGGTCACTAGCAGAATTACTGTACATGTAACACCCCAGATTTTCAAGATATTTAAAACTTATATAACAAGGATAACATCTCATTAAATCCCAAAGTATAACATAAGCGTACGGGGTGCTATGCCACACCTGGGCTAGAGAACCCAGGTGCACAGGCTATCTAACTAATATCCTCCGAAATATAAATGCATAACATGGCACGCAGGCCGAAAGGGAAACTACTCTACTTCTACGTTCCAGTCTAGCGCGCTCCAGTGCTCTAATCCTCTGTGCCTGAAAGCCAAATATATCTGTTCAGCGAGAAATGCTGGTAACCCACTCCAACGCGTTGAAATACAATACATATAGATATATATATATAGATATACGAAAACCATTTTGAACATGAAGATATATCTTACGAACTCTAGCCTTTGAAACCGGGAATGACTCGACAGATAAGGCTAGACACAAGCAACAGTTATAACAAGCGTATACAATCCACAACAGGCAAGACAGATAAAGCTGAGCACAATTAATAATCATAACCCAACATAAACAATCCCCAGCATAAATCCCATAGTCACATCCCCCAAGATACTCATAATCACAACTCATCCATATCTCATCACATAGAACACTTTGTTGGCGCCACAGGACCAATCGCATGCCCATACATGTGGGTCAGCGCATATAGCTCTGACACGGCCCCGCAGCACCCTGCCCCGTATCGCAACACGGAGGGGTCGATCGCAACCGACCGATGAACCGCAGCTCATCATAATGTTTGATCGCAACCAAACAGTGGACCGCAGCCCAAGAGAATGTCATCTGACCGCAGCCAGGAAATATGAACCGCAGCTCATGTAGAAACGTTTGATCGCAACCAAACGGTGGACCGCAGCCCGGGAGTGTAAATCTGACCGCAGCCAGCTTCTGAACCGCAGCTCAGGAATAACCAATCCGATCGCAACCGAATTGGGGTATCATGCACACATAACACATAGCAAGCACATGCAACCCACATTAACACATTGGGAAGGGGGAGAAAACGTATAACAAAATCTATGCGTGATCCTTCACATACTAAGAATGGTCTTAAGGGGTTCATACTTCTTCCACCTAGGTTAACGGGATACCAATTCAACTAGCATGCAATATATAAGACTCATAAACCTACGAACGGTACCCGAAACATCAAACTAAACACGGCACGATGAACGGAGTCCGTTGGGACACCACGGGGATCGGGGAAACATCAAACGCGGAAGCCGGGGTCCCGAATGGGGGAGATTTCCAGCGGATAGCCGGTGGGTGGGGGGCCACCCGCCGGCTGCCCGCCGGTAAACACTGTTCTGGGCAGCGGGTCGCCGGCGGGCAGCTGCCCGCCCGCCGGCTGCCCGCTGTCGGAGACGCCCCTTCCGGCCGCGGGTAGGTGGCGGGTCCCCTACCCCCCACTGACTCTTTATACACAAAACGCCCCGGGAACCATTGTGGAACCCAAAACCATGCTTAGACACTTTACAACGCCATTAACGATCAACACGTAGACAATTAACGGATCAAATACGAGAAACGTACGGCACATAACCTATCATGCTTTTCTAAACATAATTGACACCCAAACATGCGATTTCCCCACCCGATACACCAAGAATAATATTATACGATACAACCTAGGGTTCTAATCACTTTTATACCAACAAGAATACAATTCGTTTTCTAATTACAAGATTCGGTACAAATAACACATAAGCATCAAGAACGCCATACAATTATCAAGAACAACATATAATCATCAAGAACTCCACATAATCGTTAAGAACACCATAATTATCAAGAATCTCCTGATATCAAGATCACCCATGGAATTATCCCATCAATCATCAATAATAACATCACAAATCATCAATACACAATAATATGGGGAAATCCTACGGGGGAAATCATAGCTATGAAAATAGGTTTTGTTGAGACATGGGTTACCTCTTAGCCTTAATTAATTCCTTGGCTATGAAGGGTCTTTCTTTAAGCTTTCTTGCTTTCTTGATTTCTTCTAAGGGGATTCTTGGAGCTCTTTTGGGGTGGTGGGGCGTTATTCTTGTGGGAGTTCTAGGTTCCTTCTAGGTTCCCTATTTATATATCTAAGGGTCTTATTTAGGGTCTAATCCTTCTAGGACTAGGGGTTGGGTTTGGGGATGAGGGCCCATGGACCATGGTGGGCCCTTTTTCCCTAATTAATTATTATAATTTATTCTTTCTCTTGGGCTATGGGTTAATTAGTTAATTGGTTTTAGGGGCCGTAACACGGGGTGTTACACTCTCCCCCCCACCCCCCCCTTAACGGGAAGCTTCGTTCCCGAAGCTTGGTCCTTGCCGAGTGACTTTTTTTTTATTTTTTTTATTTTTTTTTTATTTTAGTTACCTGGTGTGAAAAGTTCGGGGTAGCGTTCCCTCATTGTGTCTTTGAGCTCCCACGTTGCTTCCTCGGTCCCATGGTTGGTCCAGAGGACTTTCACCATTTCTATGGCTCGACGACGGGTGTTTCTTGTCTTGGTGTCCAGGATCCTCACGGGTCTTTGTTCGTATACTAGTGACTCGTCGAGGTTTACGACCTCGGGTTGAAGCACGTGGCTTGGGTCGTGTATGTATTTCTTTAGCTGGGATATGTGGAATACATTGTGTACTCGTTCTAGTTCAACGGGTAGGGCGAGGCGATAGGCTAGGTTCCCAACTTTTTCTATGATTTCATAGGGGCCGATAAATCGAGGGCTGAGCTTTCCTTTCCTTCCGAATCTCATCACCCCTCGTGTGGGCGAGATTCTCAACCAGACCTTGTCCCCGGTGTTGAACTCGGCTTGTTTCCTCTTTAGGTCGGCATAGGACTTCTGGCGGTCCTGGGCAGCCTTCATCCTTTCCCGAATGTACTTGACCTTAGTGATTGTATCTTGTAGGTGTTGGGGCCCTAGTGTTATTGGGTCGACCATGTCTTCCCAACATAAGGGGGTTCTGCATTTTTGTCCGTATAGAGCTTCGTAGGGTGCCATACGAATGCTCGCGTGGTAGCTGTTGTTGTATGAGAATTCAATCAGGTCTAGGCGTTCCTCCCATTTTCCTTGAAAGTCTAACACGCAGGCTCTTAGCATGTCTTCGAGAGTCTGAATGGTCCTTTCGGTTTGGCCGTCCGTGGTGGGGTGGAAAGCAGTGCTTAGTTTTAGTTGTGTCCCCAAGGCTAATTGCAGTGATTTCCAGAATTGTGAGAGGAACCTAGAGTCTCTATCGGATACGATGTTTCAGGGAACTCCGTGATACTTCACTACTCGGCTCAAGTAGGCTTGGGCTAGTTGTGTCATTGTCCACGTTTCCTTCATGGCGATGAATCACGCCGTTTTGGTTAGTCGGTCCACTATGACCCAAATCTTATCTTTGCCGGTCTTCGTTGGGTGTAGTCCTCCGACGAAATCCATGGATATGGAATCCCACTTTCCTTGTGGTACCTCAAGGGGTTGTACGAGTCCCTTGGGTTTGCACCGTTCGGCCTTCACCCTTTGGCAATTCAGACACTTGGCCACGAAATCCGCGATTTCCTTTTTCATGTTGGGCCACCAAAATAACCTTTTTACATCTTGGTATAGCTTGTTACCCCCTGGGTGAACTGAGTATGGGGAGTTGTGTCCTTCCTCTAAGATTTGTTGTTTCAAGTGGGGGTGCGTTGAGGGCACGCACCACCTACCTTGGTAACGGAGACTGCCGTCTTCGTGTATTTTGAAGGGTCCTTCCTTCCCCTGGGTTAGGTCGAGGCGGATTTTATCTAGTTCCGGATCCTGCTGTTGCCCTATTTTGATTTCCTCGAAGAGCATAGGTATGACTCGTGTGTTGAACAAGTGGATATGATGTCGGGGTGGTTTTGATCTTGCTTTATTATTTCCAAATTCAGTCTTTGGAAGTCCTTGTACAGTTGGTCCGGTAGGATCCAAGTGGTGTTGAGGGAGTGGTTAGCCTTCCTGCTTAGGGCATCCGCCACCACGTTAGCTTTTCCCTCATGGTATTGGATGTCCAGGTCGTAGTCCTTTATGAGTTCTAACCACCTCCGTTGCCTCATGTTTAGGTCTTTCTGGGTGAAGATGTATTTTAGGCTCTTATGGTCCGTGTAAATCTTGCATTGCACCCCATATAAGTAATGCCTCCAAATTTTTAGTGCGAACACGATGGCGGCTAGCTCGAGGTCGTGGGTGGGGTAGTTTTCTTCGTGGGTTTTGAGTTGTCTGGATGCGTAGGCTATTACTCGGCCCTTTTGCATTAGCACACACCCCAACCCTTTCTTGGATGCGTCACCGAAAACCTCGAATCCTTCCTCCCCAGAGGGGATGGCGAGTACGGGTGCCGTGGTTAACTTATCCTTCAATTTTTGAAAGGCCGAGGTGCAGTCGTTGTCCCATCGGAAGGGGGTTTCCTTCTTCATGAGTTTGTTGAGGGGTTGTGTAACACCCCGTGTTACGACCCCTAAGATCAATTAAATCATTTAATCAATTACCCAAAAGAAAGAATTAAATCACAATAATTAATTAGGAAGGCCCACCATAGTCCACGGGCCCTTATCCCTAAACCCAATCCTTAGTCCCAAAAGAAATAGAACTAGCAAGCCCATAATATTAGTTCCTAACTAGGACACCTAAATATATAAATAGGGGACTTAAGAGGCACCTAGAACCCTCCCCACAAGATTAACGCCCACCACCCCAAAAGAGCTCCAAGAATCCCCTTAGAAGAAATCAAGAAAGCAAGAAAGCTTAAAGAAAGACCCTTCATAGCCAAGGAATTAATTAAGGCTAAGAGGTAACCCATGTCTCAACAAAACCTATTTTCATAGTTATGATTTCCCCCGTAGGATTTCCCCATATTATTGTGTATTGATGATTTGTGATGTTATTATTGATGATTGATGGGATAATTCCATGAGTGATCTTGATATCGGGAGATTCTTGATAATTATGGTGTTCTTAACGATTATGTGGAATTCTTGATGATTATATGTTGCTCTTGATAATTTTATGGCATTCTTGATGCTTATGTGTTATTTGTACCGAATCTTGTAATTAGAAGACGAACCGTATTCTTCTTGATGTAAAAGTGATTAGAACCCTAGGTTTAATCGTATGATATTATTCTTGGTATATCGGGTGGGGAAATCGCATGTTTGGGTGACAATTATGTTTAGAAAAGCATGATAGGTTATGTGCCGTACGTTTCTCATATTTGATCCGTTAATTGTCTACGTGTTGATCGTTAATTGCGTTGTAAAGTGTCTAAGCATGGTTTCGGGTTCCACAACGGTTCCCGGGGCGTTTTGTGTATAAAGAGTCAGTGGGGGTAGGTGGGGGGGTAGGGGACCCGCCACCTACCAACGGTCAAAGAGGGCAGTCCCGGTAGCGGGCAGCCGGCGGGCGGGCAGCTGCCCGCCGGCGACCCGCTGCCCGGAACAGTGTTACCGGCGGGTGGCCCCCCCACCCACTGGCTACCCGCTGGAAATTCCCATTCGGGACCCCGGCCTCCCCGTTTGATGTTTTCCCCGATCCCAGTGATGTCCCAACGGACTCCGTCTATCGTGCCTATGTCTAGTTGGATATTTCGGGTACCGTTCGTAGGTTGTGTGAGTCTTTTATATTGCATGCTAGTTGAATTGGTATCCCGTTGACCTAGGTGGAAGAAGCATGAGCCCCTTAGGATTATTCTTAGTATGTAAAGGATCACGCATAGGTTGTGTTATACGTTTTCTCCCCCTCCCCAATGTGTTAATGTGGGTTGCATGTGCTTGCTGTGTGTTATGTGTGCATGATACCCCAATTCGGTTGCGATCAGATTGGTTATTCCTGAGCTGCGGTTCAGAAGCTGGCTGCGGTCAGATTGACACTCTTGGGCTACGGTCCACCGTTTGGTTGCGATCAAACGTTTCCACATGAGCTGCGGTTCATACTTTCCTGGTTGCGGTTAGATGACATACTCTTGGGTTGCGGTCCACTGTTTGGTTGCGATCAAACTATGATGAGCTGCGGTTCATCGGTCGGTTGCGATCGACCCCTCCGTGTTGCGATACGGGGCAGGGTGCTGCGGGGCCGTGTCAGAGCTATATGCGCTGACCCTCATGTATGGGCATGCGATTGGTCCTGTGGCGCCAACAAAGTGTGCTATGTGATGAGATATGGATGAGTTGTGAATATGAGTATCTTGGGGGATGTGACTATGGGATTTATGCTGGGGATTGTTTATGTTGGGTTATGATTATTAATTGTGCTCAGCTTTATCTGTCTTGCCTGTTGTGGATTGTATACGCCTGTTATAACTGTTGCTTGTGTCTAGCCTTATCTGTCGAGTCATTCCCGGTTTTAAAAGCTAGAGTTCGTAGGATATATCTTCATGCTCAAAATGGTTTTCGTATATCTATATATATCTCTATATGTATTGTATTTCAACACGTTGGAGTGGGTTACCAGCATCTCTCGCTGAACAGATATATTTGGCTTTCAGGCACAGACGAGTAGTTCACTGGAGCGCGCTAGAAGCTTGGACGTAGTTTAGATAGTTTTTCCCTTTCGGCCTGCGTGCCATGAATTAGTACTGATGCTATTTGAAGATATTAGTCAGTTAGCTTGTGCACCTGAGTTCTCTAGCTTAGGTGTGACATAGCACCCCATACTCTTGTATTATGTTTTGGGATTCAACGAGATTTCACCTTTATTTTATAAGTTTTAAATATCCTAAAAATCTGGGGTGTTACAGGTTGGGCTATCCTGGTGAAGTCGGGTACAAACCTCCTGTAGTAGCCCGCCAAACCTAGGAAGCTTCGGACTTCGGTGAGTGAGCTCGGTGTGGTCCATTCTTTAACGGCACGGATTTTGGCGGGGTCCACCTTAATCCCTTCCTTGGCTATCACGTGACCCAGGAAGGCCACACTGTCTTTCCAGAATTCGCATTTAGAGAACTTGGCGTATAGTTGGTGCTCTCTTAGAGTTTGCAGGGTTATGCGGAGGTGTCTTTCATGTTCTTCCTTGTTTCGGGAGTAGACTAGGATGTCGTCAATGAATACAATGAAGAAGTCATCCAAGTGGGGTCGGAATACTCGGTTCATGAGGTCCATGAATATGGCAGGTGCGTTGGTGAGTCCGAAGGGCATTACGGTGAATTCATAGTGACCGTAACGTGTCCGGAAAGCTATTTTCTGAATGTCCGGTTTGGCCACCTGTATTTGGTGATATCCGGATATTAGATCAATCTTCGAAAATACCCCTGCCCCTTTAAGTTGGTCGAACAAGTCGTCAATTCGGGGAAGGGGGTATCTATTCTTTATCGTGACTTGGTTAAGTTCCCTGTAGTCGATGCATAGGCGCATGCTCCCATTTTTCTTTTTAACAAACAACACTGGCGCCCCCCATGGGGAGGTGCTAGGACGGATGTAGCCCTTGTCTAGCAATTCCTGCAGGTGCCCTTCATTTCTTTTGGTGCTAACCGGTAGGGAGGTTTAGAAATTGGGGCAGCGCCCGGTACGAGATCTATGGTGAACTCGACCTCTCTGGCTGGGGGTGCCCCGGGGATTTCGTCCGGGAAGACGTCGGTGAATTCGTTTACCACTGGAATGGTTTGTGGTTCGGGGGTTTTGGTGCTGAGGTCCTCGACCGAACATAGGAAGGCCTCGCTTCCCTTGTTTAGGTATTTCTTCATTTTTATCATGTTCACCACTTTGATCCCGGCTTCCCGGTGGGTCCCACGATATGACACCCTCTTACCGTTTGGTCCCCGTAGGACCACTTTTTGTTCTTCGTATAGGATTTGTGCTTGGTATTTCCCTAGCCAATCCATGCCCAAAATTACCTGTACCCCATCCAGTTTGAATCGGATTAAGTTGCTGGGAAATCCCACCCCTTGTATGGCGATCGTTATATTTTCGTACAAGCGGTCGCATTCTAGGATTTCGCCGGAGGCCACTTTGACCTGAAATCGGACCTTGGTGCTGGTGTTGAGGCCGAGTTGAGTGGCAAACTCGTTTGCTATAAACGAGTTGGTAGCCCCTGAGTCAAATAACACTGTGGCGGGGGTGGCGTGTACTAGGAAGGTTCCGGAGACTATGTTGCTATCTCCAATTTTGGCTTTGCTTAGAGTAAGGATTCTTCCTTGAGTGGTTGGCGCGGTGACTTGGCGGGTTGAGGCGGCCCTGGGGTTTTTAGGGCCGCGGGTGGGGTTTACGTGATTTCCTTCCGGTTTCCTTTTGTACCCTAGGTGTGTTTCCCGGGGTTGGTTTGGCACTTGTTGTAGTTGGGACGCCTTGGCATAGGCCTACCCGAGGGTTCCTGGTTCTTGTGTGGCCAGGGCCTTTTGATATTCGGGGTCCAGGCCTGTTATAAATCTTTCGATCCTGATCTTCTCGGTGGGTACTAGCTCGGGGATGAGGCGAGCCAGTCGGTAGAACTGTTGGTAGTATTCCGTGATCGAGGTTGCACCTTGTTTTAGGTGGAGGAATTCTTCGTATATGGTGGCTCTTAGGTGGTGGGGATGGAATCGTTCCTGTAGTCGTGTCTTCAGGGATTCCCAGTTGAACCCATGGTCATGTTCACATGTGGGTCCCTCGTGGGTCCACCATGTATCGGCCTCGTGTTTGAAATAGAAGGAGGCTATTCTTACTTGATGGTCCTCGGGACATTTGGTTGCCCTGAAGATCCTGTCGAAAGTCCTGATCCATTCCTCGAGGGTTTTGGGGTCTTCGTCCCCGGAGAGGGTGGTTGGTTGGTGTGCCGAGACTTGGTGGTGGACTTCCAGGTTCTCGTCTGTTGGTAAGGGTTGAGGAATGGTGGTACTCAGTGCCTGGGCAATTTGGGTCAGGCGTTGTAGATTATGTGTCAAGAATTCCTGAGTGGGGAGTTTCGGTGTTCCTGTCTGTCTCCTCTTTAGTGCCATCCTGGTGTTCATGAGTCGATGTTATTTTGTATTCTGACTTGGATGTAATAAGTGTAGGGGGGGAAATTTCTTTGGTTCGGAGAGGAATCGGGTGTGGGGTTATGTGTAGGTTTCTCAGTCTCACCGCGTGTCCTACGATTCCTGAATCCTATGTTCCTAAATACTTATAGTTCGAGCCTATTGTCCTAAAGTCCGGTCTTACGAGTCTTATCCTAGGGTCAAACTTAGGCTCTGATACCAACTGTAACACCCCAGATTTTCAAGATATTTAAAACTTATATAACAAGGATAACATCTCATTAAATCCCAAAGTATAACATAAGCGTACGGGGTGCTATGCCACACCTGGGCTAGAGAACCCAGGTGCACAGGCTATCTAACTAATATCCTCCGAAATATAAATGCATAACATGGAACGCAGGCCGAAAGGGAAACTACTCTACTTCTACGTTCCAGTCTAGCGCGCTCCAGTGCTCTAATCCTCTGTGCCTGAAAGCCAAATATATCTGTTCAGCGAGAAATGCTGGTAACCCACTCCAACGCGTTGAAATACAATACATATAGATATATATATAGATATACGAAAACCATTTTGAGCATGAAGATATATCCTACGAACTCTAGCCTTTGAAACCGGGAATGACTCGACAGATAAGGCTAGACACAAGCAACAGTTATAACAAGCGTATACAATCCACAACAGGCAAGACAGATAAAGCTGAGCACAATTAATAATCATAACCCAACATAAACAATCCCCAGCATAAATCCCATAGTCACATCCCCCAAGATACTCATAATCACAACTCATCCATATCTCATCACATAGCACACTTTGTTGGCGCCACAGGACCAATCGCATGCCCATACATGAGGGTCAGCGCATATAGTTCTGACACGGCCCCGCAGCACCCTGCCCCGTATCGCAACACGGAGGGGTCGATCGCAACCGACCGATGAACCGCAGCTCATCATAATGTTTGATCGCAACCAAACAGTGGACCGCAGCCCAAGAGAATGTCATCTGACCGCAGCCAGGAAATATGAACCGCAGCTTATGTAGAAACGTTTGATCGCAACCAAACGGTGGACCGCAGCCCGGGAGTGTAAATCTGACCGCAGCCAGCTTCTGAACCGCAGCTCAGGAATAACTAATCCGATCGCAACCGAATTGGGGTATCATGCACACATAACACATAGCAAGCACATGCAACCCAAATTAACACATTGGGAAGGGGGAGAAAACCTATAACAAAATCTATGCGTGATCCTTCACATACTAAGAATGGTCTTAAGGGGTTCATACTTCTTCCACCTAGGTCAACGGGATACCAATTCAACTAGCATGCAATATATAAGACTCATAAACCTACGAACGGTACCCGAAAAATCAAACTAGACACGGCATGATGAACGGAGTCCGTTGGGAAACCATGGGGATCAGGGAAACATCAAACGGGGAAGTCGGGGTCCCGAATGGGGGAGATTTCCAGCGGATAGCCGGTGGGTGGGGGGCCACCCGCCGGCTGCCTGCCGGTAAACACTATTCCGGGCAGCGGGTCACCGGCGGGCAGCTGCCCGCTGCCGGAGACGCCCCTTCCGGCCGCGGGTAGGTGGCGGGTCCCCTACCCCCCACCTACCCCCCACTGACTCTTTATACACAAAACGCCCCGGGAACCATTGTGGAACCCAAAACCATGCTTAGACACTTTACAACGCCATTAACGATCAACACGTAGACAATTAACGGATCAAATACGAGAAACGTACGACACATAACCTATCATGCTTTTCTAAACATAATTGACACCCAAACATGCGATTTCCCCACCCGATACACCAAGAATAATATTATACGATACAACCTAGGGTTCTAATCACTTTTATACCAACAAGAATACGATTCGTTTTCTAATTACAAGATTCGGTACAA
Organism: Ipomoea nil; assembly: GCF_001879475.1. Taxonomy (NCBI): domain Eukaryota; kingdom Viridiplantae; phylum Streptophyta; class Magnoliopsida; order Solanales; family Convolvulaceae; genus Ipomoea; species Ipomoea nil. Next base: position 2,284,019 of record NW_017617665.1, read on the forward strand.
ATAACACATAAGCATCAAGAATGCCATACAATTATCAAGAACAACATATAATCATCAAGAACTCCACATAATCGTTAAGAACACCATAATTATCAAGAATCTCCCGATATCAAGATCACCCATGTAATTATCCCATCAATCATCAATAATAACATCATAAATCATCAATACACAATAATATGGGGAAATCCTACGGGGGAAATCATAGCTATGAAAATAGGTTTTGTTGAGACATGGGTTACCTCTTAGCCTTAATTAATTCCTTGGCTATGAAGGGTCTTTCTTTAAGCTTTCTTGATTTCTTCTAAGGGGATTCTTGGAGCTCTTTTGGGGTGGTGGGGCGTTATTCTTGTGGGAGTTCTAGGTGCCTTCTAGGTTCCCTATTTATATATCTAAGGGTCTTATTTAGGGTCTAATCCTTCTAGGACTAGGGGTTGGGTTTGGGGATGAGGGCCCATGGACTATGGTGGGCCTTTTTCCCTAAATAATTATTATAATTTATTCTTTCTCTTGGGCTATGGGTTAATTAGTTAATTGGTTTTAGGGGCCGTAACACGGGGTGTTACAGTACAAGATTGGGAAAGGAATCAAATTCAACCTAGGAGCTATCATTCATTCACAGATAACCAACCTAGCTGAAAACACAGTGACAAACTCCTCCCTAATCTTCCCAAATCTAATCTTTTCCATTTTGACAAAACAGGGCCTCAAAACCCATGGACAAAAAATCCAAGTCAACACCATCAACACCACCATGAAACTGAAAAAAGGGGGACACCAAAATGACTTGAAAAACACAGTACCAAAGGATAACCCAACAAATCAGAAAAATCATCCTACTTTGAGAAAAGACTGGCTGAACTACAAGCATCAGAAAAACATGTCCTAAGAATGCACATGGACATCAAAGAAGAGAAAGCAGAAGTCCTTCAATGGCAAAAAGCCCTTAAACCAGAAGATGAAGAACAAAATGAAGAAGATAATGAATAAGAAGGAAGCCAGGAAAAAAAAAAGACCAGGAAGATAATGAGAAAGAAGAAAGCCAGGAAGAAGAAGAAGATCAAGAGGAAGAAGAACATGAGGATGTTGAAACCTCAGTTTCAACAGCCTCAAATTAAAACAGCCACAAGTTTTTAGCAAAAAAGGGGGAGATCAACACCAACAGCAGCCTGCCATGTAGCACCTGTCCAGCAAAGTGGGGCTTGTGCTTGGGATCATGTTATCCTTGTTTTTGTATATACAACAGCAGCCTGTCATGCAGCACCTCTCCAGCACAGTGGGGTTTGTGCCTGGGATGATGTTCTCCTTGTTTTGTATATGCAAACTCCCCCTGAAGACTCTTTTTAAAAACATGCTACTATGAACAACCTTTTCTGACTATCTTATGTGCAGATTGACTAATCTATTCACTGGCTATCATTCATTTTTGTTGCTGACCAAGTAAACAAAATCATATACAAAAGAGGTTAATACCTCTCTGAATTATAGACAAGCTACTGTTGACAAACAGGTAAACAACTAAGGGGGAGTCATTCTAGGATCCTGAAAAAAAATATAATCAACTAAGGGGGAGTCGTACTATGCTCCTAGAAGTTCAAGGTTTTTGCCAAAAATTTGACAAAGGGGGAGATTGTTGATTCAAATAGCTTGCCAAATTCTGTGCAAAAAGGGATTACCAAATCCAAATAGGAATCAGGATTCCTACTTCTATTTTGCCAAGGATTATCACTAATATCTCTTAGGACCACCACATGACTCTTGACACTATAAAAGCAGCTACTCATCAAGACATAAGATTAAGCTTTCAAGATCTAATTGTGAGTCACGAGAGTCATTGAGAATAGATACCCAAATCCCCTTGAAAAGTAGTACGCGTGTTTAGGTCACAATAGTCTGATAGGAAATCATATTGTGTAATCCCCGTTCCCTAAACTAAGTGTACTTTAAATATTGAGCTTTTAGTGTATTTAGGCAAATTCTCTACTTGAGAAGTGCCTCGCAGATTAGGGTTGTTTGCCAGAACTGCGTTATAAATTAATTGTGTCACAAACGTCAGTTTTTAACATTACCAAGTGCAACGCTTATATATTTCAACCCATCAAATCTTTCTATGAAAACCTTTTTTCTTTGCAAGCCTTTCTGGAAAAGAAATCCAGTGTCGGTGGTGCTGCAATCAAATATTTTGGAAGCCTAATAAGAGACTTTGCACTCAAAGTGGAAGATGACATCGAAATACAGCTAAGCAACTTTGTTATGGCAGCCAAAGACGACGATGCAGTGCATGAAGAAGCAGCTTCGCAGCAACTCTGTCAAATCTTGCAAAAAACACATGAAAAGACGGCAGATGTGGTGGAGATTATCAACAGCGGAGAAGAGTATTTGAGATAGTATGGTGATTTAACTTATCTCATCAAGATAATAGATCATCCCTACCAAAAATCAAGATAATAGATCATCCCTACCAAAAATCAAGATAATAGATCATCATATGAAGTCTATACTATCCAACGCGAGGAGGGTGGTTTTTGATGAAATTCAAACCCTATTCAAATCCCTCATTGAAAGTCTTTCTACTTTGCGACCTCATATTCCTGTTCCTGCTGGAATCAGCGAAGATTTGGGAACAAAAATAAGAGATTTAGCTGTAGATGAAATCAAGATACAACTCAGCAGTTTTCTTCTGGCCAAAGACACAGTACATGAAGAAGAAGCTTTCCAGGAGATGTGTCAAACCTTGCAACAAGCAGAAAATTAAAAAAGAGGCAACTAGAGCTGGTGGAGATCATCAACAAAGAAAAGGAGAGACAGAAGACTTGGGAATGTTGTGATGATTTAACTAATCTCTTGAGATTAATGGATGATTATCTTAGGTCGTCTTCAACCACACCCAGCCCATGGGTGTCTGACGACATTCAAACACCACTACAATCTCTCAATGAAAATATCCGTGCTTTGCAAAAGTTTGTACTGGAATCCAAGTTTGGTGGATCCGGAGCTGAAATCCAAATCAGACACTTTGTACTCAAAACAAAAGAAGACATCGAAAAACAATTTAGAAAATTTTGTGTGGCCAAAGAAGAGCACCGCCTGCCAGAAGAAGCTTCAGAACAACTCTTTCAAACCTTGCATCAAGTAATAGAAAACGCAGCACAGCTGTTGAACACTATCAATAAGTTCTTGTAAATGTGCATAACATTGATTTTCTAACTTTTTAAGCTCCAATGGCTTCAAATATCCCTCAGCAATCCAAAGCCCAATAAGCCTTTTAACTAGGATTTTTGTTCGTTTTAGAAAGACTCCAAGATATAGAAAGCACACTTTTAGAGCTTGCGACAATTGATTGTAATCGAAGATGAGAGCACTATGATCCAAAATCCCCAATGACTCTATTTCCTTTTTAGTCTTCTCCCATTCCCTTAATATGTCGTTGCATTTAGATAAGCGCTCAGCAACGGTAACAATTGACAATGGTAGTCCATCACATATCTCTACTATATCCCTCCTGATCTTTTGAAATTGTGACATACGTTGCTCTTTAGGAGAAAGGATATTGCAAAATAAATCCCAACTTTCATTTGGATCTAGCAAAATCATTTTATGGATATAGTTATACCTATAGAAGAAGCTATCATTGAAATTCAGATTGAAGTGCCCAGTAGTAAGCAATATGCAACTTCCAGAAGTACTGTATGGAAAGCATCTTCGAATATCGTTCCAAAGTCGATTATCCTGAATGTTATCCAATACAATTAGACACTTTCTATCAAGCAAATGTCCCCTTACCCGCACTTCCAGTTCTTCATCAGGAGCACTTTCCTCTTCTGCAGGTGAAATTGATCGCAGGAGGAGATTTAGTATATTGGTCTTGTTGTATTGTTGAGACATAGTAATCCAACTACGCACGTTGAAATGATTTTCAAATTTTTGGATCATTAAAGACAGTTTTAGCTAAAGATGTCTTTCCTATGCCCATCATCCCAAAAATTGAGATTATTTTTAGATTGGAGCCCCACATGAGTTGGTTTATTATCCTTGTACGATCTGTAAGATTTTCCCTAATAATATATATTATATATTATATATTAGGGCCTTAATTAAGTGGTGCAAGTTAACTAGGCTTATTAAGTGCTCTGGTTGGACTTAATAACTAGTAGTTGTTAGTCAACCAAACTCTGTGCCTAATATAATCCTGGATTGATGGGATACAGGATGATGGATGTTAGCACATTCAGTTACGGTACTCAGACGGTAACACCCAGATTTTCAAGACTATTAAAACTTATATAATAAAGATAGAATCTCATTAAATCCCAAAATACGATACAAGGAGTACGGGGTGCTATGCCACACCCGAGCTAGAGAACTCAGGTGCACATGCTAAATTCTAAAACCTCAATCAGTATCAATACTAAATCATGGCACGCAGGCCGAAAGGGAAAACTATCTAAGCTACGCCCCAAGCTTCTAGCGCGCTCCAGTGATCTACTCGTCTGTGCCTGAAAGCCAAATATATCTGTTCAGCGAGAGATGCTGGTAACCCACTCCAACGCGTTGAAATACAATACATATAGACATATATATAGATATACGAAAACCATTTTGAAGCATGAAGATATATCCTACGAGACTCTAGCTTTTAAAACAGGGATAAACTCGACAGATAGAGCTAAGCATAGACAACGGTTATACCAAGCATGTACAGTTCACAACAGGCAAGACAGGTCAAGATAAGCACAATTAATAATCATAACCCAACATAGACGATTCCCAGTATAAATCCCATAGTCACATCCCCAAGACACTCATAACAACAACTCATCCATATTTCATCACATAGCACACTTTGTTGGCGCCACAGGACCAATCGCATGCCCATACATGAGGGTCAACGCATATAGCTCTGACACGGCCCCGCAGCACCCTGCCCCGTATCGCAACACGGAGGGGTCGATCGCAACCGACCGATGAACCGCAGCTCATCATAGTTTGATCGCAACCAAACAGTGGACCACATCCCAAGAGTATGTCATCTGACCGCAGCCAGGAAATATGAACCGCAGCTCATGTAGAAACGTTTGATCGCAACCAAACGGTGGACCGCATCCCGAGAGTGTAAATCTGACCACAGCCAGCTTCTGAACCGCAGCTCAGGAATAACCAATCCGATCGCAACCGGATTGGGGTATCATGCACACATAACACATAGCAAGCACATGCAACCCACATTAGCACATGGGAAGGGGGAGAGAACGTATAACAAAACCTATGCGTGATCCTTCACATACTAAGAATAATCCTAAGGGGTTCATACTTCTTTCACCTAGGTCAACGGGATTCCAATTCAACTAGCATGCAATATATAAGACTCATACAACCTACGAACGGTACCTGAAATATCAAACTAGACGTAGGCACGATAGACGGAGTCCGTTGGGACACCACGGGGATCGGGGGAACATCAAACGGGGAAGCCAAATCCCAACATTGGGTATTTTTCCAGCGGGTAGCCGGTGGGTGAGGGTTCACCCGCCAGCTGCCCGCCGGCGGCAGCCTTTCCGGGCAGCTGCCCGCCCGCTGCCGGCGACGCCATCTTTAGCCGCGGGTAGGTGGCGGGTCCCCTACCCCAACCTACCCCCCCACTGACTCTTTTATCACCAAAAATGCCCCGGGAACCTTTGTGGAACCCGGAACCATGCTTAGACACTTTTTAAACACAATTGACAACAATACGTAGACAATTAACGGATCAAAGCGAGGAACATACGGCACATAACCTATCATGCTTTTCTAAACATAATTAACACCCAAACATGCGATTTCCCACCCAATACATCAAGAATAATATCATACGATACAACCTAGGGTTCTATTCACTTTTAAATCAACAAGGACACAATTCATCTTCTAATATCAAGATTCGGTAAGAATATCACATGAACATCAAGAACATCCTATAATCATCAAGAACATCATATAATCATCAAGAACGTCATATAATCATCAAGAACACCATAATTATCAAGAACCTCTCATCATCAAGATCACCCATGGAATCATCATACCAATCATCAATAATAATATCACAAATCATCAATACACAATAATATGGGGAAATCCTAAGAGGGGAAACATAGCTATGAAAATAGGTTTTGTTGAGACATGGGTTACCTTTTAGCGTTAATTAATTCCTTGGCTATGAAGGGTCTTTCTTGAAGCTTTCTTCTTTCTTGATTTCTCCTAGGGGAATTCTTGGAACTTCTTGTGTGGTAAGGGATTATTGTGGTGGGGGTTCTAGGTGCTTCTTAAGTCCCCTATTTATATATTTAGGAGTCCTAATTAGGAACTAATATTATAGGCTTGCTAATTCTATTCCTTTTAGGGCTAGGGGTTGGGTTTTAGGGGTGAGGGCCCATGGACTATGGTGGGCCTTTCCTAATTAATTATTGTGATTTAATTCTTTCTTTTGGGTAATTGGTTAAATGATTAATTGGTTTTAGGGATCGTAACACGGGATGTTACACAGACTGCTCAGTAGACACCAATACACCATCTAGGGTTCTGAGTCAGGTCTGAGGCAAAACATGGCTAACGGTCTACCATTAAGAGGCAACACAACAGGAACATCAACTATGGCTGGAGATCTACATCGCTACGCTTCCGCTATCATACGTGGTCAGGTTTCTCGTATACTATAGTTCAGTATAGTTAGATCATTTAGATCTAACATTTGGTCTCAGAGCCATTATAATCTCTGCCTGGTTGATTGTATTGCCTAAAAATCAACATTAATTTCATATACATGAAGTTTAGTATATGCTTTGGTTTTCAATTACATTCATTCTAATTCATCAAAATATGCATATAAAAATATATCTTTTGATATAATTGAGTAAAATATTATGTATATTTTGAATGGATTGTCCGTAATTGGTTTAAGACAGGCTAGAATTAATTTTTAGTTGATTTTGTTTCAATTTCAACATTAAGGATGATTTTAATGTATATTAATTCTTCAAAATCTACATTCAAAATATATCTATTTAGTCTAGATATAATTGAGCAATTTCACATGTATGCTTTGATTGAATTAATTACAAATAATTGATTTTTTTTTTTTGGTTTGCTGATATTTGATTTCGGCATTAAGAGAAGGTTATAGTTTTTGCCAAAAAAAATTTCTCTATTGCCTAGAGTGACTGTCGGACGACGCTGCAGATTTACCAAGGCAATAGGCTTTATGGTTGATTCAAGATGAAGATGATGATGGGTTATATTAAGTTTTGGGTCGGGTCAGGCCCATTGGGGCAGACCTGATCCAACATTAAAAAAAAATATCTTGGGCCTGCTTTGTTTCATTGGGCTTGCTTCAGCTTCTCCATCATCATATTTGGACTTTTTCTAGCTAATTGATCAAATTAATTCATCTTTCAGGTATTATTAAATTATCATTCATTTTTGGGGAAATATTAAGTTTTAAATTTGCTATTTGAATTTTAATTTAATATTGAGGTTTACATTTAATTGCCTAAAGTATTGCAATTTATTTAGGATATATGGGTTAATATTATATTAATATGCAAAATCCAAGCTTGCTCTTTATATTCGTAAATTATTTTATTATAATTGTACATTCATAAAAGCATACATTAAGGTTGGATTTAGCATATTATTAACTCATAAATTCATTTTTTTAAATATCATTCAATTTTGGATCCTTAGGTCAATTTTAGATATTATGACCTACTAAAGTAGCTTGTTTTGGTTTTCCCTTAATTTTTGAGCACATTCTAGTTTTATGTGTCTTTGGGACTTTAGAACCTATTTTTGAACAAGCTATTTGGGACCTATCTTGGGTCATTAAAGTATGGATCCCATTATTTTGATTGATATTTAAATAATAATTGTAGCTCTTTTTATAACATGTTTATTAAGTTTTAATTATTACTAACTACCATATTTTGGTATTCATCGTTGGTAATAATATTAAGTTTTGAGTCTATTTCAGTACTTAGACCATTTTTTTTTATTCATGTTATAATTCACTTGGGTCATTGAGGTTTATGTGCCTAATTTGAGTGATTAAGTGCTATAATTATTGTTTTGGCCTGTTTAGAGACATTAATGATTTAATTGTTATTTTGGCCATTAAGAACTACAACTATTGTTTAAGTTGATTAAATTTTTAATCTATCAATAGTTTTTCAGGGCCTTACTAATAATATTAAATTTTTAATTTTATGGCAAAAGCAATATAGTTGGTATATTGTCTATATAATGGTAATTTGGTTATTACCTTAACTTTAGTCTCCCTAAGTATCATAATAGTCATGGTTAATTATTATGTGGTAAAATTGAGATTAGTATTTGACATCCCTTAATTACAGTTTTGCCTTTATTGTAATTATTATTAATTAGCATTATTAATTACTGTTATTAAGTTTAGGGGCTAATCTCATTTTATTACTTTTCATAATAATTATCATTTAATGGTAATCTGCTATATTTGGTACATTGGTATGATTACCACTTCATTTTACATGACTATTAATGTTGGTAATTAAGTCCTACAAATAAATTTTTTTAACGTACCATTGGACGTTGCATCGAGTTTATTGACACCGATAGTAAAGATTGGGAGAATTATGGAGTCTTTTCTTCTCTTGTGGATCGTCATCGTTGTTAGTGCAATGGGCAGATGCGATTTGCATCATTAAGGTTAGTCATTAATTATCTTTTATGATTATTATTGATGATTAGTGCTACAGTTACAGTTAACCGCTAATTTGGACTAGTCACATATTTTATCTTTAGAAAAATGAAAACATTAAAAGTGCATTATCATACTTTAGTTTGTCATTACTAATGTTAATAGTGATTATAATGTTACTTATTACTATTAATAATTAATTAATGATTAATGATGACATTAATATTCTTATGGTATTCAGTTATGCACCTTGAACTGTTTCCAAATAAATAAATGTGACAATATTTCTATTAAGAAAATATTTTTCTTGACATTAATATTTTTCGGACTTCAAATTTTATTAAGTTTTTAAAATTTTATCCGAAAACATTTATAAGTGTTAGCGGTTTTAACCATCGTTTCTCCATATCTAGACTCCTATATAATGTGATAATATTATTATGGCTATTTATTGCTATTTTGGTTATTTGCAATTTTGCCATTGATAATAATAATAATATTATCAACTGGGTAATGGAGAGTGATTTTGAATCAATTTAGTAATCTTGGAAAAACATATTTGCTAGGCAATTGACTTTTGCCATTAATTCCATAATTCATTTAGTTCTTGGAATTTTGATTTTAGTTCTGATTGCCCATGTTTGGTTAAGTATGAATAAATGAATATTTTGTTTAAATTCATATCCTTTAGTTGGTTCATACTCTTTATATTGTTTTATGCATTCGATCACATTAAGTACATAATATTAAGTTTAATTATGTAATTAGGGTTTATGAGATTTTAATTTACAAATGCTAGCATATCTTTTTGGTTTGATATTGTTTGAATTTGTAAATTCAGTTATTTCTCATAAATTTGATCTTTATGCATTAAAACATTTTCCCATGGGCTTACAGTTTAAAAAAATTTTAAAGTATATATTCAGTACATTATTATTCAAAATGTTGGGTCTCTTTTGGTTTGGACTCATTGGTGTTTGAATATTAAGTTTATACTTTAAAATCTCATATTGTAAATTGCTTTAAGTTATGCAATTTATTTGGAATATATGAGTTTAATGTTTAATTTTATGCATATTCGTCCTAAGCATAATATTATGTTTTAAGTTATGCAATTATATTATGCCTTTAGCAATGCATACTTTGGGATGGAATTATAGTAGTTCCTTATTAAGTTGGACTTATGCATAAACTTTAGTTGCGGTAGTGCTTGAATTTAAGCATGTTTAGTCCGCTAATTTAGTTCACCATTTAAGCTTTAATCATAGGTGAACCCTACAGTTTTCTGGTGTATACCATACAGTTTACTGGTTTATACCCAAACAGTTATACATTAAGTATATATGAATAGGTGAGGCATACTAGTTTTAATGACCATGACTTAAGAACATCTTGTGCCATTAGTCTCCTTAAATTGATACTCTATTTAAGGAATTGGTTTTCAGTGAGACTTAGTCTCTAACTGCCTTTCCTTGGAGTATATTTAAATTTTCCCATCACAATCCGGTATAATCTGTTTGTCAAAATTTTAAGTATTCCTTGCCAATGTGATTTTATTTCGGTTCATTAAAGAATAGCCGAAGCATCTTTAATTTACTGGAATATCTTGAGTTTTCAATCTTGGTTAATTAAGGAATAGCTATAGCATATTCAGCTACCTAAGATTATTAAGTTTTAATCACATAAAGTTTAGGCAAGAATTTGATAATTGTCTAGTGATCTTATAATTTTAATTTGGTTTGGGAGTAGCCACAGCATCCTTAATCTGTTAAAATTATATATTAAGCGGTTTATTTTGATCACATAAAGTTTTGGACAATCATTTGTGATTAATTGTATGTAATATGATGAAATTTAGCCCACATGCAATTTCGTTATGTTTGTATGATTAATCATGATGAAATACTGGACTACAGTCATAATTTAGCCCACAGGCAATTATGTATCGGAATGTAGTCTAGTAGTTTTATCAGTGATGATAGAAATAAATGAATTTATTTAATTTATGGTTATTTGTAAATAATTTCCAATTCTATCATGATGTTTAATTTTATGATGTAAACTTTAGATCATATTTCTTAATTTGCCCACAGGGATTAAGAAAAGGAACATGATTTATTAAGTTTTTATCATAAGGGTTGTAATGAATCTTATTGAATAGAACTTTAGTCTACAGGCAAGTTTTATATCATTTGATTCTTCAACTCATTTGATAAATTGTTTCATCATAAATAAAATTTTTCAGTTAGGATCTAATTGAGTAAAACTTTAGCCCACAGGCAAGTTTTATGTCACTAGATTTTTCTGGCTCTTTAGTAATTGTGAAAAATATTATCATAAGGGTTTCTTAATTGGATTTAATAGAATTAAAACTTTAGCTCATAGGCAAGTTTTATGTCAATAAATCCCTTAACACATTAGATACTAATTTTATCACAATTCTTAGAATTTATAAATTTAGTTCAATTATAATTCTAAGTTTCATGATTTGCATTGACAAAACATGTTTTTCAGTCACTTTCCAAAATTTAGTCACTTCTATTAATTAATCCACGAATCTTGCTCGGTTTTTCGGACTAACTGTAGTAAGTTACGTGATTTGACATACCTCTTGGATTCCAATAATGTAAAAATGTATCTTTTGAGCCAAATTCTACCTTGGTTTTGAAAGATGTATTTTGTTTTTTTTAGTATGTCCAACTATGGTGGGGAAATATATCTTCATTATTTAGTTGGACTTTAATTGGAACCAAAAATTGATTATTTAGTATGTCCAACTAATGGTGGGGAATTATGTCTTCATTTGTTAGTTGGTCAATAAATCAATTATGAGTATGTATATTATTAAGTTCATTTATTAATTTTGCCGAAGAATGTTTTAATCAGTGGGAGTGATCAATTAGAAAAAGATCATTAAATTACTCCACTAAAGTTTTTGGATTTAATTATTGTATTCATACATTCCAAATTGGGTTGTATGTTAAACAATAAGTCCAAAATATTCCACAAGTATTGATCTTGTATTCGTTCATATAAATTCATAAGTTCAAATTATTGAACATTTGGTTGTGCAACATATTTATGAAAATGTTGTAACAATATTAAGGAATTTATTAGAACAAAAGCATTTAACTTGTGGTGCACTGTCAATTAATAAATTCTTCAGTGATTAATAGAGTCTTTAGTTTCTTCAAAATTGATCCTGGGCCATTTCAGTTGTAAGGCTCAAAACAATTTTGTGGGACATATAAGTAATTAAGACTCATTATGTTCAGTTCATTTAAAATGAACATTGAAGTTATTTGGGAAGTTATGGTGTATGATTAAGATTCCAAATTTATGGACTTAGACCTTTGGTTTATTGTCTAAGTTATTGGAATGCTTCTGTGACTTGACTATCTTTTGGCTATTTTTGATGAGTGGGAGTGACAGACGTGTCAACTCCAAGCTCTTAGCCGTTAGAGATAGTACTTAAAGTTAACTTATAAAGAAGTCATGGAATATAGTTAGCATTATGCTAACATTAAGAGATCTCTACTTAAGGCATGCTTATAAAGTTTTAGAGATCATACAGTGTACTCTTTTGTACAATTTGGATGTGTTTTCTCCTTCAGTTGTGCACATAATGTATTTTGAGAAACATCCCTTAAGGTTGATTATTCTTGTACGATCACCATGACGACCCACAAGCTCCAAAGAGCGGCGTGAGGATCCATTCTCAGACTGGGATAATGCATGTTTTAGCCAATGAATCGGTGGTTGAGTTTCATTATTTTCACTGCTAATGTTGTTGATAGTATTCAACAACACTGCTGCTTTTCCTGCTGCTTCTTGCAAGATTTGATGGAGTTCCTGGAGAGCTTTTTCCTGATACTCTCTGTCCTTGGCTAGAAGAAAGTTGCTAAGTTGTATTTCGATGTCGTCTTCAGCTTTGAGCGCAAAGTCTCTGATTTTGAATTCTAAATCTTTGATTGCAGCAACACTGCTACCACCATCACTGGATTCCTGTAGAAAGGCTTGCAAAGAAGAAAGGTGGGTAAAGAAAGATTTGATTGGTGCTTGATCACGAAGAGACACCCTTGGGGTGTGTTGCAGAAATTCAAGCTCAATTGTGGAGATAAGAGAAGTTAGAGCAACACAAGCCATCTGTGTTGTGTGTGTTTTTTTTTTTTTTTTTTTTGGAAAATTGCTGTGTTTGTTAATTTGTATAAAAGAATGCAAATGCAAATGGTTTTCAAGTGGAAGATAAGAGGGTTGTGATAATAATAATAATATTAGTGAAATTTAAACAAAGCAATCCACTGACCATCCGAGGACAACTCCAGTCAAATTGGTGGGGTTGTTAGTTTAGTAACAACAATGTTCCAAGTTTGACTCTTGAAGCGACCACTTATTAATTTTTTTGGTTTAAATCGGTCAAGTTATAGATAATTTAGACTAATTTACTTCTTTGTAATTATTTGCCGGCTAGATCACAAGGTGGCAAGATTTACTCTGTATACACTATCGAGCACTAATTGTGGATTTCCCACGTCACTGACAAAAACAAAAACAAACAAAAAAAAAAGAGTAATAGTACTTCTCTTTGTAAAAGGTGAGTGAAATTTAAACAAAACCGGCTGAAATAAATAAATCCACATGCCACATTATTCATGGCGAAGATTCAGCTGCCTGCCGTGTTAGCTAGCTAATACGAGTTGAAATCTCACAATTATTATTATTATTAAATCATTAATAATTGCCAAACAGCGTGCTCATTATTTAATAAGTCAACTATGATATATACCACAATGCAAGTTTAATAATAATTTTTTTAAAAACAAGTTTAATAATAAATAATTCACTAGCGATTACTATAAAAACAACTAGTGTTTATAAATTCAATTAGTTGACACGATATTATTGAAACCCACAAATCATTGTGTTACATATGAATATTTCAGAAAAAAAATTAAATTTTCTGTAAAGTTATTCCCATCAAACATATTTATTACAAATATTTTTCGAGAGTTTAATTGATGATGGGAAAGTGCAAACGGCCTCTAAAATCTAAATGCATCGGCTGCACTATTTGGAAGAATGAAGATGGAACCAATGTAATCAGGACGGAGCCAAAGGGGGGCAGCTGCACCCTTCACTCCACTCCCACCCCATATATAATGTTTGTATGTATATATGTATATATAGTACAGATTTTAGTATTAGTATAAAAAAGTTTATTAGATGTATGTCAACAAGAAATGAGTTAGATTAGTTGGTAGAGTACATTTTTAATAATAATAAAGGTTATAGGTTTGAATCCTTTAGCACACAATCATGTTTTTAATTGCTTTTTTAATACACATATGTATATAACATTCTTTTATATTAATAAGGGATAAGGGTCAAATAAGCCCTCTAACTACACTGATATGTGCAATTAAGCCCTTAAACTCCAATTAAACCTTTTAACTCAAATATATTAAGCAATTAACTATTTTTTACCTGATTTTGCAGGTTGTTTACCGGTTAATGCCAAGTCACATTTTTATAAATTATTTTAAATTTTTTATTTCATTATTAAAAATTTTAACTCCCGTCACCACCGGTCGATTTGCCCGTCGCCGCCATTGCCGTCTTCCAGGAATAAGGTCACGCCAGTCAAGAAGGCAACGGCCGAGGACGTTGCGTGCCATGAGATAATCAGCGGCACACGGGGTTCTCTTTTCTGGTGCCGTTTGAGGTTGTCTTCTCTGGTGAGTTAGTGTAGTCAATGGCTGCCCCGACCTCATTACCTCTAATTTTTGGCTTCTTGTGAGACAACGGTTCTCTCCCAGCAGACGGTGGATTTCTTCTCTGCCAATCTGACGCGTCCTCTGATGGCTTTAGGTGATTTTTTTTTCTGCATTTCACTTTGGTTTTTGTCTTAGTGGATCTTGGTTTTTCGACTTGGTGCTGGTTTGGGATGCCGTCATCCTCGTCGCCGGCATCCTCTAAGGCTGCCAACAATGGAACTTCACTGGTTTTGAGCTTTTAAGGAGATTGGTATCCTCCGGTTTTTCGAGCAAGTACTTGAGGTGGTGTTCGAGCTTTTCCTGCCCGCGTATATGTTGTTATTTGATGAACATCACATGAGCTTATCGCTCACTGCCTTTTCTTCCTCTCCTGAAAACCCAACAATCTCCTTTCTGTGAGGGTGGTGGGCTTCGTTCTTGGCTTGTAAGGTTGCTAGTTTGAGGTGTGTGCTTAGAGGCGTTTCTTCTCGATTTTGCTGGTGAACGGGCTCTTTTCCGGCGGCTTTGTCGACGATGGCCAGGCGGTGTTTGCAATCTTCGATTTTGCTAGCGGGTGTTTTTTTAAATTTATTATTATTATTAATTATTAATTAAAAATAAAATTTAATATAATATATAATAATTTACAAGTTACTTGCAGATAACCTGCAAAATAGTCTAATTGCACCTTTTTTGTAAGTTTAAGGTTCTAATTGAAGCTTTTCGAAGTAGAAGGGTTAGTTGCACAAATCAATATAGTTAGAGGGCTTATTTGACCCTTTATCCCTATTAATAATGAGATGTGTAATTTATAATGTCTTTTCTATTCAAATTATTTTATCAAATTATGTTTCATATTTTTGTTATGAATATTTTTATTATAAAGTTTTGATGTGATTTATTTTTCGCTCATATCCAACAATATTTGCAACTATATTTCTTAGGTAATTTATTTATTTTTTAAAAAATTATCTCTTTTGTTTTAATGTTTCGCCTTACTGGAAAAAATTTCTGAATCCGTCCGTACTTCTTCGCCCCCCCCCCCCCCCCCCCCCCCCCCCCCTCAACCGAATTTCTGGCTTCGTCCCTGCTAACAAAGATGTGTAAGTTCAAAGCTTAAGATACGTAAGTTTATAGCTTAAGGTGCGTAAGTTTATAGCGTTAGGAACCTAAGTTTAAAGTTTAAGATGCTTAAGTTTAAAACGTAAGGTGCGTAAGTTTATAGCTTAATTTGTGTAAATTATAGCTTAAGTGCGTATGTTTAAAGCTTAAGGTGCGTCAGTTTGACACTTAAGGTGTGTCAATTTGACACTTAAGGTGCGTTAGTTGTACACATAAGCTAGGTGCGTTAGTTGTACACATAAGCTAGGTGCGTCAGTTCTACATTTAAGGTAGGTGCATAAGTTCTACACTTAAGATGCGCCAATTTGACACTTAAGTGCGTCAGTTCAACACTTAATGTGCGTTAGTTGTACACATAAGCTAGGTGCGTCAATTCTACATTTAAGGTAGGTGCATAAGTTCTACACTTAAGATGCGCCAATTTGACACTTAAGTGCGTCAGTTCAACACTTTAAGGTGCATCAGTTTGACACTTAAGGTGCATCAGTTCAACACTTAAGGTGCATCAGTTCAACACTTAAGGTGCGTCAGTTTGACACTTAAGGTGCATCAGTTTAATACTTAAGGTGCATCGGTTTAATACTTAAGGTGCGTCAGTTCGACAATTAAGGTGTGCCAATTTGAAACTTAAGGTGCATAAGTTTGTAACTTTTGTTCAAACACTACGAAGTAATAATGCTAGAGAGTATTTGATTGTTTGCTCTTTTTTCTGTTATACATGATTCAAAATGGTATACTCCATCAAACCTCCTTTATGGATAAACCTTCACAAAATAGGGTGGCTGAACGTAAGAATATAGTAGACATTTGTTTGAAACTTTGAGAGCCCTGTTAGTTGTTTCAAATGAATGTCTTGGCAGTTGGCACAATCTTTGCTTCTCCTCCATTGAATCCCTTGATGTATCAATGCTTCAATAGACTCTAAATCTTTCTAAAATGCACTCATAAATGCTTTAAGCAAGTCGAATTGGACCTAACCACACAAATACAGCAAAAAAGAGTTCTTTTAATTAAAAACGAGTTCTAGCTTTTAAGTATAATAGCCACATTTGACGCACAAAATGAAAGTTAAACATGGGGTAAAACTTGATCAAATAATATAAACTTATCATAGGGCAGGTGGTTTTCTTCAATTCTTTCATCCTTTTTACATGGAAGTCTCATCAGCTAAAAAAATCTACTGTGTTAATCTGGTTTCTAGGTTTTACAGAAGGCACCAAGCTAGCTAGCTCTTGACCTTGTTAAGTAAACCAATTACCCAAACAACATCACAGCTCACATTGCTTGCTAGCTTTGGGATATGCAGTAGTCTGATCATTAGATGGAAAGCAAGCTAAGCTGAGATCAGAGTACAGTATTGCAGCCTGCCTGCAATTAACAAGGAAATGGCAAATCTATTATGCTTTGAGTGAGGCTAATTTGCAGGATAATAGCTAAGATGCCAAATATGGAGAATTAGACAAGTTTTCAGAATTATACTTTGCCTTGTAAATCAATATCATTCACCCAGAGATATGCAGAATGTACAAACTATATATGTTTCTCAATCTTCAGTAGCATTCATAATCAATTTATGGCGTTCATGATGAATATATATACTATCTACTATACTAATAAGAGCCAAAGAAATGAGTTTGGAGAAACAAATAGAAACAGATTTTGCACACAACTTCAATGCATCTAAGAAACAAGAAAATTAAGAATGAGCCATAACTTCTAACCTCAGAATTTTCCTTTTCAACATCTTCAATATATTCAGGCCCCTGCTCCTGCCCTTGGATTTTAATCTATGCATCATCAAGTAATGCAAAATACACAAAACAAATCATTATTAACATTTAACAAACAAGTTACTTCAGCATCTAATTTATATTTAAAAAAAACAAAATGAACAAGTCAGAGCTTCCTTCTAACCTCAAAATTTTCTTTTCCAAAATTCTTCTTTAGCTTCTCTTGAATAATCCTAGCAGAAGCAACAATGGAAGGGTGGTGGCTAAACCTATCCATTTCAATTGACTTGAAGCAGAAAATTTCTTCAAAACTGCTTGGGATCTCTTCCAAACACTCACAACATCTTAGGACTAGATGCTCAAGACACGGGAAAGAATCTGCGTAAGCCTCCAACCTTTTGAGCTTTTTATCTTTAAGGACCAACAATCTTAATCTATAGAATCCTCCTTCAGCTACTTCCCATACTTTTTCATCAAATACATTTTTCAACTTTAGTACCTCAAGCCATTGCAACCTCCCAATTACTATTGTAAGATATATTAAATATAATATATATATATATATATATATATATATATATATATATATATAAAATTGAGAAGAGAGAGGGGGGAAATACGAACTAATGTTTATTACTTCACTGCATTGAATTTAAAATGGTTATGAACATATTTATACTAAATGAAGGATAACAACGATGCTGAATTGATGCTCCACGCACTACTGGAAATTATGGAATTTCCGACCACCTGAAAGTGATTTTAAATCAATTCGAAAGCAAAAAATGATCAGAAATAGCAACAAAGGTTTTTCCGGATACCAAAAGTGGTCGGAACAAGGCTTTCGACTTGATTTAAGATCACTTTCAGGTGGTCGGAAATTCCATAATTTCCAGTAGTGACGTACAACTACAATCAAGGCCACACTCCATGTACTGATGTCATGCATGACACACGTATTGCACCCATTACTCCCATTATTTTTTAACAAATTAACTAACTACTTGGTTTGATAATTATAATAATAATATTATTATTATAACATTGTCTCCTTTAAATCAAGTTGGATATATTGGTCATCTCAATATCTCCTTCTTCAATTTAAGAAATGTCTCATTCTTCAAGTTGGATATACTGACTTGTATGTCATTCTGTAAACCCACTTGACTTCAATTGACATCTTTTCAAGAGGTAATTCTGTTAATTCCGAGGTATCATTCTTTTCAATGGCACGGATCTCCTCATTCATTGCCTTAAGCCAATGAGTTTCTGTAGCAGCCTCCTCAAAGAATAAAGGGTCACAATCTGTAAAAAGAGCAAATTGAACAATCTCTTCATCCGACAGGTCATTATCTTGACCCAAAACATAATCTTGCAAGCGAGCTGGTAAGTGGCGCTCGCGTTGAGATCGTCGAACTGACGGCTTTGGCTGTGAAGGAGACTGAAAATTATCTGGAATCGGTTGCTCATCAACAATATTTTCAACAACAGGAATAACAACTGGCCTCTCATCTTTAGCTAACCAATCCCAAGCACCATATTCATCAAAAGTGACATCACGGCATATAACAACTTTTTTAGTTTCAGGATTGTATAGTTTATAAGCCTTTGAAGCGTCACTATAACCAATGAATATGCACTTCTCACCTTTATCTTCCAACGTCTTTCTCAATTGATCGGGCACATGAGCATATGTCAAACATCCAAAAACCTTGAGATCTCTTATGTTGGGTTTTTTCCCACTCCAAGCTTCCTCAGGTGTCTTATCATGGACACTCTTAGTTGGACACCTATTCAACACATAGACAGCACAAGCAACAGCTTGGCCAAAAAGGTTTAGGTAGATTATTAGATTTCAACATGCATCTCACCATATCCATGATAGATCTGTTCTTCCTTTTAGCCACTCCGTTTTGTTGTGGAGTGTATCTGGTGCTGAATACCCTTCTCTTTCAGAAAATTATCACAAGCAATATATTTTGTACGTCTATCAGTTCTCAAGATTGTAATAAACTACACAGTAATATATATATATATATATATATATATATATATATATATATATATATATATATATATATATATATATATACACACACACTACGCAGTTCTAAAAAATGGTAATTTTTTTAATTTTTTTAATTTTTAAATACGAAAAAATGAATATTATTTGTAGACTTTACTTATTTTTTTAAATTTTGAATTCAAAATTAAAAAAAAATAAAAAATAAAAAATAAATAAAACAAGTTCACGGACCGGGCCACAAGACCCGCCAAGCCGCATGGG
Source organism: Ipomoea nil (assembly GCF_001879475.1). Taxonomy (NCBI): domain Eukaryota; kingdom Viridiplantae; phylum Streptophyta; class Magnoliopsida; order Solanales; family Convolvulaceae; genus Ipomoea; species Ipomoea nil. Next base: position 2,303,618 of record NW_017617665.1, read on the forward strand.
ACGGACTATGGTTGCATGAATCCTAGTCCATGAGCTTGGTGGACCGACATGCAAAAGCCCGTAAAAAATTAGCCCCGAAAAATTTTACATGTACATCTCTTGGAAAATGACTTCCCAAAAAAAAATGAAAAGTCATTTTTCCCAAAATATACCTATTTTCCTTTGACTAATGCATCATTTCCCCCCTTCTTGCCAAACACGGGAAACCAGGAAAACATTTTCCAAAAGTAATTTCCCGGGTTTCCAAACGCACCCTTAATGACCACCATGGGAATTGCTGAGATTTTACTGCAGATAAAGTTCCCTCTTTTTGAGCCTCTCTGAAACAGATGTTATGCATGACATTGTGCACCATATAAGTCTTAATTTTGCCATCAAAAGTCTGTTTGCTTATTAACACAAGACTTCTATCAATGAGGTCCTTTAAGTAACAATAAGCAATTCTTTCTAACTCTTTATTCTTTGATGGCTTCACAAATCCTTTAGCAATTCATAACCTAAGAAGTATTTTAACTTGGATCTCGTTGTGCTTTGGAAAGACACTAAGATATAGAAAACAACCTTTTAAATATTCTGGCAACTGATTGTACATGAGAAGGAGTGCACTATAATCTAGAATTTCCAACAATTCTATTTCCTTTTCAATCTTTTTCAACTCATGTTGTATGTTGTTTTTGCATTCAGATAAGCGCTTCGCAACTACAACAATCGACAGTGGCAATACTTCACATATTTCCACAACAAGGAAAAAGTGACCCCTGAATTTTCCAAAACTTGGTGCCCTATACCTTTGAAGAGGAAAGATAGTACATGAAATAGATCCCAACTTTCATTTGAATCTAGTAAACTCATAACATGATATGTACCTTTGATTGTGCAAGCATAGTCTGCTACAGGCTGGGAAGTCCGGGATCGCGTCACAGGTCATCTTGCGGAAGAGATCGTTGGGTGTTTAGATTTTCCTATGTTTGTAATAGAATAGCAAATACTGGAGATTTTATGAGTTCTCTTTCTCCCACAATATATTTCTCATGAAAGAATTCTGATGACTATTAGTACAAATGGATCTCTTTAAATACAAGAGTAGAAGATAACGGTAACTTTCTGAACAAGTCCTAAGAATTAGGGGACACAACTATGAAAAAAATAATGATTTAGAAAAATAATTATTTTTGTCAACTTCTGCAACTAAGTCCGATTTTCTGCGTTGTCGTTTATATTTCTTGCCAATGAACATATCAACACTCCCCTCCAACAAATCAAGCTTGTCCCCAAGTTTTAAGCCAGGAAATAATAGCTGAAATTTATCCAGTGGTTCCCATGAAGCATCTTCTATGGCAGCGCCCCACTCCAACGCACAAGAACTTCTTTAATTCCTCTGTTTAGTCTAGCTGACAGTACCTCTACTGGCTGAAGCAAAACTTTACCATGAGGGAGGTCTGGAGTTGCAGCAGCTGGAGGAGTCCCATGAAACTCTTTAAGCAAAGACACATGAAAGACATCATAGATCCGACTACTTGTTGGGAGTCCAAGTTGATATGCCACGCTACTAATACATTTTATGATTTGGAAAGGGCCAAAAAATTTGGGAGAAAGCTTATGAAAAATTCACCGATTTACTGAAATTTGTCGGTACAGGCGGAGCCGCAGCCATACCCACTGGCCAACATTATACTCCACTTGCCTATGCTTTAAGTTATAAAATTTGGACATGCGTGACTGAGCAGCTTGAAGATGTTGGCGGACATCACTTAAAAATTCATCCCGATCTTTTAATGCTGTATCCACGACATCTAATTTTGATGAGCCAGCTTCATAGGATAAAAGCCGTGGTGGTTCTCTGCCATAGACAACACGAAAAGGAGAAGTATGTAAAGCTGAATGATAAGAAATGTTGTAACATTATTCAACCCAAGGAAGCCATGCAATCCATTGACGTGGATAGTCTCCCACGAAAAATCGGAGGTATATCTCGATTGTGCGATTTGTTACTTCAGCCTGTCCGTCACTTTGTGGGTGGTATGCCAAAGAGAGGAATAACTTGGAACCGCTTAGCTTGAATAATTCTTTCCAGAAATTGCTCGTGAATGTTGCATCTCTATCGCTCACAATTGTTTCCGGGATCCCGTGGAGTTTTACGATGTTAGCAAAGAAAGTAAAAGCAACTGTAGCAACAGTATAAGGATGGCTGATAGGAATAAAGTGTGCATATTTAGATAGACGGTCCACCACTACCAAGGGTACATATTTTCCTTAAACCTTAGGTAGTCCCTCAATGAAGTCCAATGAGATATCGCTCCAGATCAATGTTGGTATTGGTAAAGGTTGGAGGAGTCCAGCCGGATTCACATTTTCCCACTTGTTTTTCTGGCAAGTGATGCATTGGCGCACAAATTCATGCACATTCCTCCGCATTCCCTGCCAGTAGAACTCTCGGGATATTCGAAACAAAGTTTTCTGGGTACCTTCATGTGTGGCCTCATGCATACTTGCAAGTATAGATGGAATGATTGTGGAGTTTTTAAACAAAAAAATCTTACCTTTGTAGTAGATTAATCCATTTTGGATACTCCAATGAGGGCCCTCATGTCCTGTTTCAATAAGCGGACAATGATAGATAAACTCACAGCCTCACCGCGCGTCCTAAGATTCTTAAGTTCTAAGTATTTAAACACCTAGAGTTAAAGCTTACATCTTAAAGTCTCAAACTTAGAGTATTATCCTAGATGCAGCCTAGATTCTTAAAGTCTAACTCTTAACATCCTAAATATGTAAGTACCTAGAGTTCAAGCTTAATGTCCCAAAGTCTTATCCTAAAGGCATTGTCCTAGGGTCGAACTTAGGCTCTGATACCAACTGTAACACCTCTAATTTTTAAATTTTTTAAAGCTTATGGAATAAATACAAATCTATTATTAATTCCCAAACAGAGCATAAACTAAACATAATAGTTGGGGTGTTATGCCACATTTGAGCTAGAGAACTCAGATGCATAGGCTAAACTAACTAACAAAGCATAAACCACAATTAATATCCAAATACTAATCAAGGCACGCAGGCCATCTCATCAAGGTCAGAACTATCTAAACTAAGTCCACGAATCTAACTAGCGCGCTCTGGAGCTACTCAACTGTTCCTGAAAAACATCCGGTGTAACAACCGTCAGCGAATAATGCTGGTACCTCACTCCAACGCGTTAAGTACAATATAGGTAGATATAAGAAAATCATTTTGAAACTGGAATACATATATACTTACGAGACTCTAATTTAAATTCAAGATCAAGACTCAAGACAAAATAACAGACTCAACAGTATAGAATAATCATAAAGACTAGCATGCGTCCTAAGAGCACGTATAGCGGACAGATAAGCATATAAATAACAAATAAAGACAACAAAAGGCGTTCAAGGCAATCAATTAGCACATAAACATCAAAGGACACAATCCATTAAGGAAGATATTGGTGCTGATAATGCCATAAATGAGAATTCTTCCTTGTCTCAGCGGGATAAGGCATTGGCAACAGTGTTAAGCCGACCTGCTCTAAATTCAACTTCAAAATCATAACCAAGCAATTTGCTTATTCAATGGTGTTGCGGTGAAGTCGTAAGACGTTATTGTAGTAAGAATTTTAGCCTATAATGATTGGTGCGTACAATAAATTTTCTTCCCAATAAATATTGTCGCCAATGTCGAATCACATGTGCTAACCCAATTAATTCCTGCTCATATGAAGCAAGTTTGTGGTGACGAGTTGCCAACCTACTGCTGTAGAATGCAATCGGGTGATCATTCTGTTGTAGGATCGGGCCAATACCACTTCCTGAAGCATCACATTCCACTATAAATGTAACATGAAAGTCCGGAAGCTGCAAAACAGGTGCAGAAGTAAGTGCTTTCTTAAGGGTATTACAAGCAGTTTCGGCCTCTGTTGTCCAGGAAAACCAATTTTTACGCAGTAACGATGTCAAGGGTGCAACAATGACTCCGAAGTCTTTAATAAATTTCGGTAAAAACCTGCTAACCCGAGGAAACCTCGCAATGATCAAACTGACTGTGGGCTGGGCCATTCAATAATATCCTTAATTTTTCGTGTATCCATGGATACTCCAGTTGCGTCAATGACATGGCCTAGGTAGTAGACCTTGGATTCCCCAAAAGAGCATTTAGATTTTTTTAGCAGGAGTTAGTGTTGTCGTAGGAGGCCAAAGACATGGTGAATGTGTTCAATCCAAGACCTGCTATAGATTAAAATGTGATTAAAAAAACTAAAACAAATTTACGTAATAGGGAACCAAAAACCTCATTCATCAATGCTTGGAAAGTTGATGGAGCATTGCAGAGTCCAAACGGCATTACTTGAAATTCAAAATGACCATGGTGAGTCCTGAAGGCTGTCTTCTCGATGTCGTCAGGGTGCATTCGTATTTGATGGTATCCCGAGCATAAATCTAACTTTGTAAAGAATCGCACACCATGCAGCTCATCCAAAAGTTCGCCAATAACAGCTATGGGGAACTTGTCTTTGATCATTTTGGAGTTTAATTCGCGATAATCCATGCAGAACCTCCATGATTGGTCTCGTTTGCGTACTAGAAGAACAGGAGACGAATACGAGGATCAGCTAGACTGTATTGTTCCAAGTGCTAACATATAACTGCACAGTCGCTAAATTTCATCCTTTTGTGCCTGTGGATATCGGTAAGGGTGAACTGCCACAGGATCAATCCCAGTTATTAACGTAATGCAGTGGTCACAATCCCGTTGCGGTGGTAACGATGTTGGTTCCTGAAAAAGATCGCAGAAGTCTGTAAGCATATGATCAATTGCTTTTTCGGTACTTATCCGGGGTTGTAGCTATAACACCCTTAATTTTTAAATCTTTTAAATCTTATGGAATAAAGGCAAATCTATTATTAATTCCCAAACAGAGATAAACTAAACATAATAGTCGGGGTGCTATGCCACATCTGAGCTAGAGAACTCAGATGCACAGGCTAAACTAACTAACAAAGCATAAACCACAATTAATATCCAAATACTAATCAAGGCACGCAAGCCATCTCATCAAGGCCAGAACTATCTAAACTAAGTCCACGAATCCAACTAGCGCGCTCCGAAGCTACTCAACTGTTCCTGAAAAACATTCGATGTAACAACCGTCAGCGAATAATGCTGGTAACCCACTCCAACGCGTTAAGTACAATATAGGTAGATATAAGAAAATCATTTTGAAACTGGAATACATATATACTTACGAGACTCTAATTTAAATCCAAGATCAAGACTCAAGACACGATAACAGACTCAATAGTATAAAATAATCATAAAGACTAGCATGCGTCTTAAGAGCACGTATAACAGACAGATAAGCATATAAATAACAAATAAAGACAACAAAGGCATTCAAGGAAATCAGTTAGCACATAAACATCAAAGCACACAATCCATCCTCCAACTTTATACCAAGTCCCAACCTTGTAGCTCCTCTCCGTCCTTATATCAGTTCCAACCTATACCTCCAGGGCACCCTTATATCGCCTCCTCTTATTCCTCCGGGCAACTACATGCCCCCACCGACAAACCACCTATCAACCACCAACATATCAAGATGGTGCCGCAGTGCCATTCACATGATCCACACCTCTAGTGCCAATATCAAGGGGTCAGCGCGTATAGCTCTGACATGACACCGCAACACTTATAACCTGAACCATGCTCAACGACAACCAGGTCTAAGGTGGGTTTGTGCCTTTAGCACAATAACCGCTATGGCCTGTACCTTTAGTACAATGACCGGGCACAAGTGGTACCAACCGCCAACAATTCATTTCTAGCCATCACAATCTCATCATCATCATTCACACCGATCATTGCGCAATGACCACGATACTCATCATCATTCAATCAAGCAACACATAATCAATCAATAACAATCAAGACATAACAACATTGACACGTACTACACATAAATTCCTAGAATGGTACTCAGAAAATCAAACGAGACTCATACACGACAAACGGGGTACAACGGGACACGAGGAAGCATCAAACGGGGAAAAACACCACGAACCACGCCGGGTTTCCAGCGGGTGGGTGGCGGGTGGAAGGCCACCCGCCGGCGGCGTCTTACTATTCCAGCGGGTGCCCGGTGGGTAGTCGCTTGCCCGCTGGAATAGTATGTCCGGGCACGGGGTAGGTGGCGGGCACCCATGCCCCCACCTACCCCCCACTGGTACATAGGAAACTTTTCGGTCCCGGGATCACTCGTGGAACCCGAAATCATGTCCAGACACATTTAAACACATAACGACAACACCACGTATTCAATTAACGGAAACAAACCAAGAATCATACAAAATACGTTCTAACACGATTCCTAAACATGCCAAGACTCAACATAAATCATATAACGGTTTAAGAGCATCTGGAACCACATGCACATCAAGAAATCTATATGCAAAGTCTTAAACACAAGTCCTAGGTTAGACTCAACACCCGATCATGCATAATCCCACCCAAATATACCAAGA